>NC_091505.1:12421366-12573721 GCF_947461875.1 Haliaeetus albicilla
GCTATTTGTCCCTCATTATCTGCAACAAATAGCAGTTCCCTGTAAACAGGAGCTGCTGCTACTTCACTGGGCTAATTCAGTCTGGGATAGATGCATCTGACTGGTTGAAAGAGCTGGAGGTCCTGTAGTGAAGTAATAGGATTATATAATTAAACAGTATCAGAATTTGCTGCTCTTATATCTGTATGTAAGAGCATCAGGGCTGCTCCAAATTCTGGCACTCCTGATTTGAGTGCTTGACTCTACAGCCTTGTGGGTATTGCTTCTGGAGAGGCTTCACAGACTGTTGGCAGCAGACACTTGTGGCCATAGCAGTGTTTATGGACTTTGGTCCCCGCCCCATATGCTTTGGCTGCTGTTTATGGCCCAAGGTCCTATGTCTTCAGCCCAGCATTTGACCAATATGGCCTTGTCTCAGTTGTTCCTACCTCCCCAGCTGGTCCCGACATCCCTGACTTGACAGGTAGAGCTGGCAGCCAGTGAACTCCCTCTTGTCCCTTTTAATCTGGAATTGCTACTGTGCATGTTCAGTATGTGCTTATGCCCTTGTTTTCAAAGGGCATTCAGAAAGGTTGCTTGGGGGCTGAGTGGAGTCCAACTCTCTGCATCAGTATGGGAAATATTTGTTTCTTTGTCCTTTGCATTTCTGCTTCTGTTAATATGGGTGTTGGCCAACACTTTATGAGGGATGATGATGAGCAAGGCAAATATGGACTTCAAACAATACCATGTGATCATTTTCCTTGTGGATAGATGCTTGGTTGGCTCAGCAACACAGCTACAGAGCACGTGTGTGAGCAAGAAATGGGAGAGGAATGCAAAAGAAAAGGAAGGTGGCAGTTCTTGCTGGAATATGTGACTAATTGCTGTGCTTTGAATTCAGGGGATTTAAGAAATGCACAGGACAGAAGCTGATTAATTAGTGGTGATGTCATTCTATTAGCAATTCCAGGGCAGGCCAGCTGAAACATCACCTTTGGATGTAGATATAATCTTCAACAAAGTAAACTGCATTAAAGAGGTTTATAATGAGTAGCAACTTCAAGACAGACATAGCAAAGCTGGAAATGCTGCCACTGTCAGGGCAGGGAAAGGGAGTTTGCCTTTTTGTTTTGCAACTTGAGAGGAGAGTGTGTCTGTGCCTCTCTGAGGGTGGTCACTTAGGCTCTCTGAGTATATCTCTGTCCTGGAGAGGTTGCAGCTTCACCCAGTTATCCTACTGCTCAGCGAAAGCTTTTCTGCAGCACGCCACTCCCTGGCTTCCTTGGCATCTGAAGACTTCTTCACTAAAAGCTTTTTGTAGCTTTTGAACTTTTCAAAGAAACCCACACAAAAAAGACCCCAAAGCTCCCCTCTTTCATCCTTAGGAAAGGGTGAAGTTTTGCAAGTACCTTGTCTTCGTCTGCGTGCAAGGCTGGGAGGCTGTGCTTCATTGCCATGCCCTCCAGCAAGAGACTTGAATTTGGATGAATCTTTTGCAGATTCCCAAAATGGCCCTTTGCTAAAAGTGGGCAAAAGTTTCCCATTTTATCTGGGGACAAAGCTTCCATCATTGCCTCCTAATAGTGCTGAAGTAAAAAACTTGGGAGGACTTGTCTTCTTACAATGGTGTGCCAAAGCCCTTTCTGCCTGGGGGCTGCTTTGGCTTTGTGGAAAAAGGTAGAGAGAAGCAAGGGGCTTCTGGGGTTATTGGGGTGAAGTAGGGTTGAACCTCCTCCTCCTTCCCCAGCCTCTCTTCAGTGCCGTTTCCTTTGCTGATGTGTTCTGCTTCCTTCTCACCTGATTTTTTTCCCTCCTCTTTATATGCTTTTTTCAATTTTGAAATTGGCAGCTCCTCTGTTTCAGATCCTCTTCAAACTTAATTAATGTGCTGCTTATTCCCTCTTCCAGATCAGTAATTATTATATTTAATAAGACCAGATCTAGTCCTGATCTGTGCATTACCTCCTGCTCTCTCAACACTTTCCAGTTTGCCATGACCTTACAGCTTACAGTAATTCAATAGCACATCAGTCCATGTGAAAAGGTCCCTACCAATCTGGTTGGAATGGCTTTCTTTTCAAACAAAGAACAAAAATATATCAGACCTAGGAAAAGAGACCTCTGCTTGTGCTATTAAACAGAAGGTGGAAAGAGAAGCTGCTGTAGTGGTACTTTTCCTGCCGCAGCTCCTGGCACCTTGGATGGCTCCAGATCTGCAATCCACAAAGCAAGGTCTGCTCTCCTGTTCCTGGCAAAACATGTGAGCCTGCTCCCTCTGTGAAACCTGATTGTCAGCTCCTGGAATTTAGAAAAGCTCTTTCTTTTCTTTCTGCCTTCCTAATTATCATCTCTGCATCTGCAAATTATCAGGTTTTCATCAAAATCTTGGGGGTTTTTATGTGGAGAAATTTCCACTTATGAAAGAAAAAAATGTCCTATTGAAAACTTCTGGCTGGGGACCTTTCAGATTTGCTCCAGAACATGTGCCTTACTAAACACCACCTCCACAGCCTCCCTCCAGACAAGGGAAGCTATCTTGGGGTTGCATATCTAATGCCTAATGCTTCCCACTGATCACTTACCCTTTTGTATAAGAAATGTAACCAAGTAGCCTGATTAACTGGGATTGAAGGAATTAAGCCTGTGTTTGTGGAGATAACGATCAGTGAGGTCTCTTTTAACACACTCGTTACTCTGGGCTTCCTTTGATTGGCATATCAGCAGCTACACACCATAAATTACCTTGATGGATTCCCCTGTGCATCTGAATTTAAAAGAGATGAGGCAGAGGGTTATTTTAGTTAATATTCCAGTGTGTGATTTGCCAGGTGCTGTGCAGCTTCTGTCTCGATTCATAACCTCTGTTCTTTTACTTCTAAAGCCCTGTCCATGGAATTAGCACTGCAGCTGCCCTTGAACCTGCCTCTGGGCTTTCTGTATCTCCCATACTCCTTGACCCAAGTCCTTTCTGCCTGGACCATTCCTTAAACAGTATATGCTCATGATGCCTCGAGGAGGGAGCAAGTGCTGCAAGACTGAGGCAGTTTAATTACTGACACAAACCCTTGGCAGAACCTAGCAGGTTCTCCCAGGTGACCAGCTGGGGCTGCTGGCATGGATCCTGGAGAGAATTAACTAAAGAAGTGTTCCTGGATGCATGTGGGTCCACAGCAGAAATTTTGGTGGTCCCCACTGCAGCCCATTAGCAGTGAAGTGAGAGGCTGCCTTCCTCAGATTAGAAAGCACTTGAGGATGTCATTTACTCAGGCAGATTTCCCAGCTGACTGAGCATTCTTATTGCACTAATTACAAATCAAGAGGGTGGCATGTGCAGTGGCTCCCAGACAGGAAGAGCTCTCCTCCCTAATGGTGGGGCTGGCTGGACTGGGAAAGGCAGAATGGATCCTGCTAATTATTATCCTCTCCCCTCCTATCAGTTGGAACAAAGTAAAGCTTGCTCTAGTAAATCCTGCAAAGTTTGATGCTCAGAGGCTGCAGCTGGTGCCTTCTAACATCTGAGGCTGAAGTCTAGCCCTGCAGGTGAAGTGTATCAGCACTGGGGATAACTCAGAGCCAGGACCCTGGCTTAGACTGGCTGCTGCTTTGGAGTCACCTGAATAGCCCAGTACCTGGGACTAGGGACACATATGAAGGAAATAACTAACCTGAATCTTTGATAGGTGTCTGACCAAGCCATTGTAGGACTGTCTTGTTCTGACTGTTTTCAGCCAGCGTGGGAGGGAGAAGACTTAGGAAAAGTTGCTGTTTCAGATTTCCAAGTATTGAAGTCTGGTGTGCTTTGGGATATGGAGCTGAGTGGAAGCAGTGGTGCTCATCACAGTCCAGCCAGCCTCGGGGCTTCCCTCTGTGTAGGGTTGTTCTGGGTCATTGAACTCAGCCTGTTATGAATATTGCTGGTTTGGGGGCAGTTACAGCATCTCTTTTCTCATTTTGAGTGTCCTTTGATTCCCTGGGCCTATGTTTTCCCATTTGGCTGAGGCTGACTGCATTTCCAGAGGCTCCATGTCCCATTGCCAGACAGCTGATAGCAGCAGCAGAACATCTGCCTGTATCTGTACCCTGTGGCTCTTCCTCCTGTGCATAGCTACTTTGCTCTGCCGTGTGCCTTCCTGTCGTCAAATGCACAACTCCTTTTGCTGCTTGTCTCTGATCTGTTTACACTAAAAAACCCTCCTGAAGCTGGTTGGCCCTAGGAGAGCACTGACTATTGGTGGTACATTTTAGTCACAACTACAGCTGGATTCTCCAAAGCACCGTGCCAGGAACAGCTCCCAGCTGCCTGCCCTGGGACCCGTAGCCTAATGTCTGTCTGCCTCAGTGTTGGCCCAGTTCTGGCAGGCAACTGGTGTAGTGGTTTCCAATGCACATGTCTGAAGGTGTTTCTGAAAGTAGGGGTCACCATCAATCCCAATGAAGTTAGAGATGGAGAGGACCTGGACTGATGGATAAGCCAGTCTTCCAGTATGCTTCCACCCCTGGTACTAGCTGTGCAGATGGTGTATGCACGAGAAGCTGTGGGAGACAGCCCTTGGGCTTTGAACTGCCCCTTTTTTTGTGCTTCATCGCATGCCAGGACAAGGCTAACATGTGAAACATTTCTGAGCAGTTCCTCCTTTCATTAACTACTGAGCTTCTGGCTCAGCCTCAGCTTCCCACACGGTGCCTCCAGGAACCAGCGGTTGGAGTGTCCTGTCTCTCCCAGCCACCACTCACCTTAATATCATGAAGAGTACTTATTAGCTGGGTCTCTGCTGTTTTGTTTCAGCTAATTAGAGCTGATGAGATCCACTCAGTGTTAGGCAGTTGCCTGTCCCTCAGCTTCCTGTGGTCCTTGTAAAGTTTACCAAACATGACAAGATATTAATCCTTTCAGGGACCATAGCACAGGCAATGTGGTGACATTTAGAGCTCTTGTTAAAGCAGCAGGTTCAGCTGAAGTCTTTAGAAAACTTCTGCTCTCCTGCTGACAGGCTCTATCTACAACCATATTGCATGGCTAACTATCCTGCTTGATGGAGAGGATCCTAAAATTGCTGTTTCAATGAAAGTACAGTCAGTCTCCAGATGCGGTAGGATCCTGAGTGCACCAGAGTTCATACTTCCCTTGGGATTTATTCTCCTAATGGCCTTTGTACCTGAAGCTCAGCAACAGCTTTGTGCCAGGAAGCTCACTGTTGTTTCATGTGCAGCTGTAAACTGAGCTCAGTTTATCAAGCTATGATGAGACCACGGTCTCCTTTGAGTTGACAAAGAAAGCTGAGGAAGGGATTTGGAGGGGAGGGAAGACCTGGAATAACATATTCCATGTAATATGAACATAGGGCATTTTCCAAACTCTTCAGCTAGTGTTGTCAACTCCTGCAATTTTTAGTGGGAATCTCCTCATATTTAGCCCTGTTTCAAGTTCCAGGTTTTGGCTTCATGCCGCTCTCCATTTCCTTTTGAAACAAAAAATGAGTTGACAGCTTTGTGGGTGCAAAGACAAATTCTGAAGGACCCTGGATCAGAAAAGCAAACAAGCAGGACTCTTAATGCCAGCCTTCCTAAGCACTTGATTTAGATGAGTGTTAGGTACCTAAATTGCTTAAGCATGTTTGGACTTGACAAGCATGCGCAATGTTAGAAATAGAAATGCTGAGGCATCTAAAACCTTATGACTCCACAGGGGGATTTTTGAACTGATGCTGCTATTGTAACTGCAGAAGAAGAAAGAAAGAGTGTGTGAACAGGTCTTTCTCTCCAGGTTTATTTTTGCTCTTTTGCTCCCCCCCCCCCCGCTCAGGGGACTGCAGGACAAATAGAGTCTCTTTCAGGCCCATTAGCTTTTATGAATTTGTTCCACTGCCAGCATATAGGTTTTGAAATTCGAGACAGCTATCCCTGCTAAAAGAGCTCTGGTACTTCTCCATGTAGTTGGACCTGGCTTCTGGAGATTTACATGGAAATGTTTTTGTCATAGAAACAAGGCTCCAGCTCTTTGCTTTACCAGGATCTGTTGAGACACAGACCTCAAGCTCTGCAGTCTTCTGCAAGCAGGGTTTTTTAGCTCCTTAAGTTGTTGTGTGGGTATACATGCTGAGCATCTATGTAAAATGAAGATATATAGCTATCCCAATGCCCACTTCTGGATTTCCTTGGGCATGTCTAAGCTACCAGTAAAACCCCAGATATACTGCAGCTCCTATGTCAAGCAGCAAGGATTATGTGATATTGTGTAGAAACACCATGTTGTGCCTCAAGCATCCCTTGGTATTATATAGAGAGAGATCAGGACCCCTCAGGGAATGTGGAAAGGTGAGAAAAAATCATCATCTTCCACTAGTGCACATTAGACCTGTCTGTTTTGTCATGGATTGTGTCTGTGACTTCAACTGAACCATTTGATAACTCTGCCTTAGCCCATCACCTTCCTCTTCCCACCAGCACAGCCCTGCAACGCTCTAACGGCTTCTAAAGATGATGCTTCCTTTCTCGCTTACTTTGCCAGGCTTCTGTAGACTAAACTTCTGGTGGTGGGAGCCACCTTTGCATTTGTGTTGCCAAGATTTAGCCCCAAGAAGTGACAAACTGCGTAACATGTAGGATACAAAGAAAAAGCTCTCTCCATTTTCTAAGTCTAAGGTTTAGAAGTGGAGAGTTTCAGCAGCAAGAACACATTTTTGCTCTGTGTTTGAGGGGGTTAAAAGAGCAGCATGTCCTGCAGCCCCTTCCCAATGCCACAGTGAAAAAGTGAGTGGGAAAGTCTGCTTTTGTGGGGACCAGCAGATTCTTACCAGTCACCTACTTTTAATTCACCAGCACATGTGCAATAACAGCCAGTGGGTTTACTGGTAAGGTGGTGCCCAAAGGACAGTCCTGATGAGAGAACACTTCAAAGGGGAGCCTTGCGTTTGAACTGTGCTAGGGGAAACGTTGTTCTTGAGCTGTTTCTGGATATCAGGGACAGCACAGCATTTTAGGTGTCTCTCTGTTCCCTCCCAGTACGCTTTGAGGGCTTCACCATAGACAAAGAGGGAAGGGGGCTGCCTTACCATGGGGGAAGGAGATGCTGCCTTTCTGCCTCAGCCCTGTGCTGTGCCTCTTTGCTGGGGGCTGGCCCAGGACTCTGCTCCCTGCCCAAAGGAGGAAGAGCACCAGCTCATCGCTGGTTTGTATGGGTGGCTCCCATTTGCTTGCAAACTGGGAAAACCACCAGCTTTTTGATACTGTTTCTTCAGATGACTGTTAGACTTTTGCTTGAGGGGTGCAAACATGGTACCACGGAGGGCAAACAGCATGCCTGCTTGGGACAGCCCCAGTGGGGAGGCTGGGACAGTGGCAGCAAGGCTCCCAGCAGCATGCAGGATGAGCGGTGACCCCCGTCTCTGACCGAGGACGCAGGTGGGTGGTTGATTTATGGCCAAGGCAAGATAGGGGTCTCTGAGTTAAGCTGTAGGCGAGTTGCCATGGAGATGGGCTAATAAAGCACCAGGCAGCAGCCGGCTCTGACGCTGCTACGGTTGCAAGAAGCAGGCGGTGGGGAGAAGGGGCAGCTGGCCCAGTGGGGATGGAGAGTGAGAACAGGGTAACACCAGGAGAATGGGGCAGGAGTTGGATCTGTAGGACTGTTGAGATGGCCCTGGGTGCTTTGAGAGAGGAAGGGTTGATGGGAGAAGAGAGCCCCCTTCTCCCAGCTCTTTGGGAGGAGGGTGTCAGCATGGTGTTCCTTGGCGGTGAGTGGGAACAGCAACTTTCAGGGAAGGGGTTGGACCCCTATGCAGCCAGAGTATCTTTTGTTCTGGTCTCCTGCCTGCATCAACCACCTGTCTGCTTAGTGACTGTAGGCTGGCTGCTTCCCCCAGCAGCATGAGAGGGCCTCAAAGTGGATGTGGATGTCAGCTTGCACAGCCCACCTCACACAGGACTGGTGCAAAGGACTCTGCTGTGCTCAGGGTTAGCTTAAGTGTGGGGAAAACTTCCTCCGCGTCTCCCTCAGCATGCTGCCCTTCTGCTTTTCAGCAGTGGGGAAGGTCATCTGTTCCCTGGCTTGGTCCTCCGTCCCAGCCATTGCAATGTAACTACAGCCAGCTACTTTGGATGCCGAGTATGGGTGTTGGGTGGGATGAATGGGGATGGCATGGACTTGCCTCCAAAAAGGTGGGTATACTGGAGCTGTGCTGCACATCCCTAAGCACTTGCTCCAGCCTGCACCATCAGAATGGACCCTCCTGCTTTGCTGTAGTAGGGGGTAAGTAAGTCTGCAAACCCATTCAGTTCAAGGGCACTGTAGCATGGACCTAAAACTAAGCATACTTTTATTCTGGTTAGTTGAGCAGGCTGATGGGAGGGAAAGGCTTAGCTAATTATTTGCAAGGTATTGCCAGGCTGCTGTACTTCCATTTTGAGAGATCACTCTTCAGTAATATGGTGACAGCCATATTTTAACCTTGATCACTGTAAGGGTTTTGCCTCAAAGCCATCAGCTCCTGGAGTGTGCCAGGATTCAGGCAGATGTTCCAGCAGGTAAAGGGGGGTGGTGTATATATTTTAAGAAGGAAATAAAATGCCTTATGATGGAGTGATGCATTAAAAGATAATTGCTTACAGGTTTCACAAGATGTTTTTATGCCTCCTAAATTGATGGATGTATCCACAGAGACTGATGCTCTTAGTGGAGGGTTACCTTCCCTTCTGAACAGAGCAGAGATCAAGACAATTCCAGGTAGCTAATGCCAGCTATTGATAACACTACTCCTACCCTCCAAAGAAAAGGTTGTTTAAAGCTGGACTTCTTGAGCTAGCTAATGCCTTCTTCCTTGGCCAGAGCCTCTCCCCCCACTCCTCGACAGCATCCCCTGTTGTTCAAAGCCATCCTGTGCTACTGCTGAATAGCCCTTGTGTCCTTAACTCTGTCATCATGCGCTATCCAGATGGTAGGAGTCCTCCACTCCCTTACAGGTCAGTTGGCTTTTGGCACTGGCTGGGATGAAGGACGCTTCCACTGCCTCTGTCGTTAACAGGGCCTCCCTTGATGTCTCTACAGGGCTAGCTGGTGGGGCGAGCCAGCCAGCCTTTATTGTTGCAGCCAAACCGTAAGGGGCACAGATCATGCCAGGCTTTGGATACGGTCTGGTGCAGCCTCTATAATCCAGGAGGGATTTGACTGGTGGAGATTTTGATTATTGCGGTTTGGCAGCCAGAAGCAGGTCTTGCTGTGGTGCGCAGGTGCCCGCTCTGCCAAGGATTTGCATGAGCTGATATGGTGTGGATCAGCACATCCAGAGGGGTGGAAAGGGTTGCAATGTGCATGTCCACTGACCTCCTCATTTAGGGTGCTTTTTAGGTGCTGTATCTCTTTCTCGGCTCGTAGCAACTCACTGTTCATGTGAGTAATTCCTTGTCATTCCTTACCTTGTGCTTTCTTTCCTGTCTGACCCCAGTTATGGCCACTTCCCCCACCTTTGTAAGGAGAACTTGGCATGTGGTGTGGCTACAAGGGGAGGGATTTCATTTGATTTTTAGATTCTTGGAAAAACTTTTCCAATAAAGGGCCTCGTGCCCAAGACTATTTCAGGCTGCTGGCAGTGTCAGAGGAGACATCTGAGTGGAGGAGGCAGTCTTTGGAGAAGGCATCTCAGAGTGGAGTGAGATATGTTGCTCCTGGGGAATTCTGTATGGCTGTGGCTCGTGGATGAACAGGCCTCAAGAGAAAAATGGTTTCCATTGCCTGTGACTATTGTTAGCACTACTTAAATCTGTAAAACTTGGAATGTTCTTCAACATGAGCCATTTAAAATCCTGAGTCATTTCTGTCTCCGGATATGCTTGTCTCGCTGATTCTGTTTCATGCCTGTTCTCATATCCAAGGCAGTTCATGCCAGAAGCTGAGTCAGTTTGGAAAGGAGGAAGAACAAGTATCAGGGCCTCTTCTGCTCTCAGCCTCCAGGCAACCAATGTTCTTGGGTCAGGCAGGTCCTGTGTCTGGTCCCACTTCTGGGCATGGTCATCTCAGTGATATTCTCCAATGGAGTGTTGCCTTCCGGTGGGAAGACGGTGGACCAGATCCTTGGGGCTTTTAGCCAAGTGAATGGCTGTGCCTTGGGACTCCCTCTGAGCTCCTCCCTGTTCCCTTGCCAATGCTTTTGTGTTCACAAGCATATAAATCAGGAACGGAAGATGTGCCTTGGAGCAAACTTAGATGTAAGCAGAAATTCAGTGTAAATAAGTATGGCCAACTTACATTGCTCACGGGGCTCTTCCTTAGCTGACCGTGCTTTGAGTAGGAAGTTGGACTAGATGATGTCCTGAAATCCTTTCCAATGTGAATTTTCCTATGATCCTATGATTTGTCCCAGTTGGGGAGACCAGCAAAAAAGCTCCTCTGCTGGCATGCGCACACAGCTGTCTTCTTGAGTGATGCTTTACATTATGGCAGGAGGAATTCAATGTAGAAACAGACTTTTTTTTAAATGGGACCAGCCCCACACCATGTACTGGTTGCTGTTATTCATGTATGAGCTGTCTAAGGACAATTAAAATGTTGGCTGTCCACATGAGATCTCAAAAGCAAGGTCCCTGCAGCTCAGGCAAAGTATCTTTCAGAGATCAGAAAATAATAACTTGAAGGCCTTGTTGCTGATGCTTCAGAATTGTCCTGTGAGTATTTAATCTCCATTGTCTAGGGTTGGTTGTGGTTTTGAGGGCTGGAGCATAGAGTTTGTGGTAGCCACGAAGTTCCTGTGAGAGAGCCAAGTGTTGCAGTAACACTAAGGACTCATGCTCCTCTGGTCTAAGAGATGTCAGATTTGACTGGGGGGGCACTGTCTTGGACTAAGCTTAGTTTTTGCCCAAGATGTTGGTCTTCAGATCTTGTGAGGCTCATCAGGTCTCGCCTATGGCCCCTATTCAGCAGAGGAAAGCAGAACTCTGCTGGCATTTGAACTGCTGCTAACAGATGTAAGTCTGGAAACCTGGATTAGTAAAGCCCATGCTCAGATCATAAGGAGCTGAAATTCTGCTTTGAAAGAGAGCCTATGCTCTCTTCCTACTGTCCAGAAACAAGTCATGATGAATACTCCTACCTCACCAAAGTCGGGATGGCTGTGGTCTGTAGGGATAAGGTAGAACAGTGATTGTGCCCAACTTTCTCCTGGAAGCAAGAACTGGGTCAGTTTCTGATATCAAAATGCAGAGAACTGACAGTTAAACTGGATTTAATCACTTGTGCCTTGAGGGCCCTTGCTCTGAAGTAAGTTTGCATGTTATTTTAAGTATTCAAAGCCAAGAGTATCTTAGAGGAATTTTGGGGTGTTCAGTAATGCCTGCAGTTACAATCCTTTATCTGATCCCGCATCCTCAGTGGTGGAGTAATGGTTATGTACCTTGGAGTCACAGCTGCGGCTGAGCCTTGCAGTGCGTGTTTAACAAGGAGAGCTCTGCAGGGACAATATATTTTGAGCGCGCCTTACTGTCAGCTTTCGCCTTCCCAGCTTTACCGTCGTGTGGCTCCGCAGAACCTCCAAAGGCCAGCCAGCTCTGTCTCATTGCCCTTCCTCTGGGATTCCCGCGCTGCCACGTTGAATCTGCCCTTGGTTTCACTGCCTGCTCCTTGCTGCGTTTTAACCTCTCCTCCTCACCCCCCCCCGCCTTCTCCGCATTTGTTTTCCTCTGCGTGCCGTTCTCTTGCGATATAAACCTCGGCAATTCCAAGTTGCGGGCCAAACTTCCCTGCCCCGTCGGCAGACCGGGGGATTCGGCCAGGCCTTGCAGCGAGGAGGCGGGCTGGCAGGAGCGGGGGCGCAGCGCAGCCCTTGGGTTGCTGGCCGCCTCCTTGCAGAGCACCAGCGCCTCGGGGAGCTCCCCCCTTCAACAGGTAGACGCTGGGAGCAGCCAGCCTTGCTCCGCTCATCCTCCTGCGCTGGAAGGATGGCGGGGGCTGCCGCGGTGCCGGGAGGCCGGGGTTTGGCGGAGGGGCCCGGGGCGTCGCATCGCATCGCATCGCTTTGGGGTGGCGGCCCCAACCCGGGGCAGGGAGGGCGGCAGCGACCCGTCCCCGCCGCCCGCGCCGCGGGGAGGGCTGCTCCGCACAAAGCGGGTGGGTAAACCCTCCTCCGGGGCGCGGGGAGGAGGAGGAGGAGGAGGAGGAAGGCGGGGGGATGCTGCTTCCCTCCCTCCCTCTCTCTCTCTCTCTCCCCTCCCTCCCTCGCCGCGGCCGGAGGAGCGCGCAGGCGGCGGCTAGCAGCCCCGGCCGGGCGGCACGGTGGGCTCGGGGGCGCGCAGCCCCGCGGAGCGCTGCGGAGCGGAGCGGGCTCCGGCCGCCCCCCCCCGCTGGGGCAGCCGGCGCGGCGGTGAGTGCGTGCGGGGGGCGGCGGCGGTTCGCGTCCCTGCTCCCCCGGGGTCTCCCCTCTCCGCTCCGCGCCTCCCCGGCAGCTGCGCCGAGCGGCAGATAACCGCCCCGCCGGGGGCTGGGGCTGGGGCTGGGGGGGGGGGCAGTGCGGACCCCCCGGCCGGGGATGGGGCTCCCGGGTGCTGCGCCGCCCCCGCGGCTATTGTCCACGGGCCGGTGAACAGTAGGGGGAGCAGCGGCCCCGCGGGGGAAGGGGGGGGTCTGCCCTGCTCGCTTCCCCCGGGCAGGGGGGCTCGGGAGGGCGGCCGCGGCGTCGGGGCATCTCCGCTCCCGCAGCAACTCCGGAGCGTGTTGCTCCGGAGCAGAGCGGCCGCCTGAGCCGTGCCGGGGTCCCCCCCCCGCTGGGGACCCCCGGGGCTGCAGCCCGCCCGCCTGGCAGTGCTGGCTGGAGAGCGGGGAGAGGTGTAAGCGGCCGCGATGGAAGATGTCTGGACGAGGACAATAGTGAGCCCCGTTCCTAGGGCCGGATGGTGAATGCAGCGGAAGGGCTGAGCAGGGAGAACGGTGTAGTAAAGCAAAGTCAAATTTCCCCCTGAATCCTGCAGCCAGGCCTAATGGGCACTGATGCTGTGTCGGGGTGGGGAGGAAAGGGGGGAGGGGAAAAGGAGTTTGGGGGGCTGCAGTCTCTGAGGCTGGTATGGGAGGAAAGGGAAAAGAGCTCCAGATCTTTCCTCTTCCCCCCCAGAGTTACTAGGACTGAGATACGGATCATTAAAAAGGAGTAGCGTAATGCAATTAAGCGTTAGACAGTCCCCACTGCAACACTTATCCATTGTTCCTCGCTCAGCCTTCCGCCAGAACAATTCTCATCTGGACAAGAGAAGTATAATTGAACAAATAGTTCATTTCCCTGGCCAATTGCATCCGTAGTCTCTCCCCTGAATCTGCTGCTGACTGGCTGCAAACGCAGCAGCGTCCTCAGACAGAAACGGAGAACCGGGATCCTCCGTGAGACTCCCGCTGTTGTGGGCTAGCCGGCCAGAGCAGCACTGAGTAGCTGCTCACCTGAGTTGTTCTGACGGCAGCAGCAGAGCAGGGTTGCTCCCTCACCTCTTGGTCCTCTTAGCTTCCTTGTGGGGAGTGTGAAGAAGAAAAATAACAGGTGGTGATGCAGGTCCAGCCTACAACTAGAAGACACTACATGTGGCTCAGGCAAGTCCTCTCCTTTCTGTAGTCTATCGCTTAACTTTCTCTTTACCCTGGAGGATAAAGGATTTCAGGTGGTTTTGAGGTGATGCTGGTTTGGTGGAGTTTGCCAGCCTGCCCTTCAGCCTGTGCCCGTGGTGGCCGGGTGCCCTGCAGCGCGCGCACACACATATGCACAGAGGCAGGAGTGCGCGAGCCCGACGTTCCTGCTCTTTTCTGAGAGACCTCTGAGCAGCTGGAGGGGTTGCGGCTGCATCTGGCCCCCTTGCCACATGCTTGGCTGGAGGCTTCGTCCTTTCCCCTGGAATCTCCTCCAGGTTCACAGCGTGCAGCAGAGCTCAGCGCATGGGTATGCACAGATGCATTGTCTGCACTGCTGCGAGACACGCTCAGCACTGGGAGGCTGCTGCTTTTCCTCGCTTCTGAAGCTTCTTAACACAAGTCTGCATCATGCAGCTTTCCTCCTGTTCTTTCGCCTTTCCTCTTTCTTCGTTGTCTGTAGACTGCTGCCTGTCCCACTTCATTCTCAGCTTCTCCTTCATCTTTTCCTTCTTAATCCATTCTTTCACTTCAATTTCTTTTTCTCGAAGTAAACCTTGCCCTCTTCAGCCTCCTCCTCTCAACACTGGAGAAGCAGCCCAGCCCGTCATCTCAGTAGGAGTATTCCTGCCAACTGTTTACAAAAAGTAGCACAATACCCAGGCTGAACGCTGACATAATTACATACCCAGCCAGAGAGTGTAGTAAATAATCCTGCCTTTCAAGCTTTTGCCCAGTGGTGAGTCTTTTGCCATCTCCTTTGCCCGTGGGCTAAATGTATTATACTTGGCTTGCATTTACTTATATTGTGGAAACACTAAGTCAGCACAGTCAGTGCACAGATATATGGTATCAAAGCGGATGTACGTTGATGTCTTGCACCATATACGCTTACTGTGCCTGTATGCATCGTGTGTCTGAATATGCATCATATGGCTCTGCTCCTGGGTTCAGGCTTTGACAGTTGTGCTTGGCAAGTGCGAGGGCTGTCAGGGAGGGAACAACTGCTGAGACGTGGATATTGTTCCATCGGTGAAGGAAAGATGGCTGTGGGGTGAAGGTCAAGAGCACCAGCAAAAAGCGCAGGGCTTGGCTAACCGTATTTGCATTGGTTAGGGTGCTAGCTAGTTTTCCAAGGATTTGTGTGTACATATGATTGCAGACTGTGGGTATTGTCAGCACGGTTGTGTTTCCAGTTGTGCTTGTGAGCCTGAGTCTGTCTGCAGTTGCTTTGATTGTGAGTCAGTCTGTCTGCAGTTGCAGTAGCTGTGAATCAGTGTCTGCCTGTAATTATGTGGGTGAATCAGTGTTGGCTTGTTACACTTTGAGTGCAAACGGTCTCCCATAGTGGTTGTGTGTGTGAATCACTCTACAGTCCCTCTGGATGTGTTTTTGAGTAGAGAGATGCAATACTGGGATTAATTTTGTTTTGATGAGGAAAAACTGTCAAGCGGCTTCTCATTTTGAAAAATTAAAGCTGGGTTGGGAGTTGGGCACAGAGCTTGTTTCTCTGTTACCAGCTTTCTCCAGAAGAGATCCACTTTAAGGCTTGCTCCCAAGATTTCCATCTTGGTCTGAACCTTTAATTTCTTTGCCTTGTTCCTCTGGTTCCGAGTGTTCTTTTCTGCTGGCATCTCTTGCAGAGCTGCAGACAACACATTCGGTAACCATCACGTGTGCCTCATACCTTACGTGTGAGGCAGATTCATGGGAAGGTTGTTCATGGCTTGTGCAGTGTGTGTGTTTGTGGGGACGAGCCAATGTGTGCCTCTCGGGTAGGTAAGCACAAACGTTTTCATGCTTGTGAGTTGAAGACTGTGTGGTTCCTCTGCCATGTGCCTCTTGCCGTGAGCCAGTGCTCTAAGTTGATGGTAAACACTAAGTTTGATTCAGGTGGGCGGAGGTACTGCTGCCTGTTTCTTGTTCTCTGATGCCTATAAAACGCTGTAGTACCTTCTGGCCTTCACCAGCATCTGTACGACACAAAGCATCGCTAAACTGAGAGGCAAGTCGGAGAAATCTGGAAGCAGAGCACTCCCCTTGGTCCAGGCTGACAAACCCAGCCTTCCCCTGTGCTGGCTGGTGCAGGTAGAGCGTGATGCTGGCAGGGCTGGATGGCTTCCAGTATGCGCTGGCTTGGGTGTCTCTGCCTGCGTTGTGCAGTGTATGCGTGTATCCCAGTTAGCTCATTTCAGAACAAAGGGAAGCAAACAACTAGTAGGACAAGGGTCTTGTGAAACACCACGGTGTCTTATTCCGTCATTTTCAGGCTTCTAGATAAACCATGTCTGCTCATCGCTGCCCCTGCCCTCAAAGAAAAAGATAGTTTTATTCCAGGGGACCCTCCTTTTTAGCTGAAGTGATTGAGAACTGAAGCAAAACCTCCCCACAGAGAGCAGCATGTGCATCGCCTGCATTTATTGCTCCTGCTGCTGCTGCACTGAGTGCTTGCTGGCTGCCCGTCTCTGCAGAGAGAGCTTGGAGCTTTACCTGAAGAAGCACTAGAAGAGGCATAGCAGTGACCACCACAAGGCTGGTGTGCTCACAGAGAATCGGGGACGGTTGGGCAGAGCACAGCCCATGCAGTCTGGATGATTTTGGAATTCTTGAGAGGTGGCAGAGGACCTCTCCTGATGCCAGGGACCTGTTTTGCAGAGGCTCCAGTGCAATGAGGAAGGGCTTTAAGGAGCTGCTTGTGCTGTGCCAGTGCACCTGACTTTGGGGGTAAATATGCAGGTGTGGTGAGGTCACCTATAGTGCTGTGCTTGGCTGTGCTACTGTGCAGGTGAGTGGATGTGCTTGGCACCCACCGGGTCTAGATCACCCTCTGCTCCTTGCATGGAAGTGCTTGTATCTGGGCTTTTGTACTGGGGCTGCCTCTACTTTCCAGTCTGTTTTCCAGCTGGCTTCCCAGCATCAGCTCCTCATTGCACAGCTCTCCCTGAGATACCTGACTTGGCAAAGATGTGGAGCAGCTGCAGGTCCTGGGGGCTGTGGGCTGAGCGGGAGCTGTAAGTGCTCAGCATTCCTTCAGCTCACGCCACTGGTGTAGGTGCATGGCGTGTGGGTGTGCTGACCTAATGACACTGCAGTTACACAGCATCTCTGGGTGCAGTGATGGGACAAATAAGTCCTTTGGGCTGCTTCATGAATGCTGCCTGCATCGTGAAACTATTGCTAAGTGAATCAGATTGTTCCCTTGGCTGTGCAGGTTCCAAGGAGGCAGTAATTTGGGAGAGATACTGATGTGACTCTTAAAAATGTACCCAGGTGGGTTTATGGGTCTCTTCTGTCTTTACTCCCCCCTTTCTGATGCTTGCAGTC
The DNA here is from genome assembly GCF_947461875.1 of Haliaeetus albicilla. Lineage (NCBI taxonomy): Eukaryota > Metazoa > Chordata > Aves > Accipitriformes > Accipitridae > Haliaeetus > Haliaeetus albicilla. The sequence goes on from NC_091505.1 coordinate 12,438,264, forward strand.
TCCCCCTCTCTGGGCTGCTCTCCCAGATTTTTTTGCAAGCTTTACCTTTCAGTTTCCACCTCCGGAGCTCTATCTGTCTTTCCCTTGTCAGCAGTAAGCCTGTGCTAATCACTCTTGCCTAGGAAGGCATTTCAGAATATTTAATGGTTTCTAGAATAAGGATTTCTGAAAAGATCAGGCTCAGTATGCCAAGTCAGGAGATGCCCAATAACATAGTTACTAGGGTACCTTGCTGATCTGGAAGGTTCCTAAACCCACCTCGGTAGGAGCAGGGACTGGAGCATGTTGCTGTCTTGGGGAGAAAGAAGCTTTTCCAATTCCTTGTTCTAAAACTGCACATCCAACAGGAATGTTGTATTTCTCAGGAGTGTTGTTATGATGTGATGCTCTGGAGATTGGAGGAGTCTGTATGTTTATGATGCCTTTAGGTCTGTGGTTATAAAGAGACCTGCCAAAATCCAGAGTCCCCAGAATTGTAAACTTCAAGTATTGCTGGATTCCAGCTGCAAAGTGTTAGCAGGGCTTCTTAGAAAATCTGCATTTGATTCAGCTGTGGAGGTTACCAGCAACTGCAGAATTAGTGATGAATGCATTTGCTAACTGTGCCATTAAGAAATAAGCAATGGACAGATGGAGGAAGGAAGTGCAAAGCTGCTTTGAACACACACCATCCTTATAGGCTCCATCTTACATAGGCATGGATGGGAACCAGAAGCTATAGGGTGATGTTCTTTAACTTATGTGAAAGAGGGTTCAGTCTGAGGAGTTGTACCACGCTTTTCTGAGCTTAGAAATCTTTGCATTCTGCTTTTTTCTTCACAGGTACTGTGCAGTTTCCTTTGAGCGAGACCTAGTAAGAGATTTTTTTTTTTTTTTCTTCTTTGAGACTATTACCATTCAATTAACATTCCTAAACCCTCACTCGGTTACATGCATGTTGCCTGCATCTTCCCTCCCCTTCCCAGAGGATCAGGGATCCCTGCAAGTATTCAGATCAAGACTGTTTCAGAGCCTTGCTGAGTGGGAAGTGACAGCTGAATAGCATTTTGTTTAAGCGCCTTCTACAAGGACAGCACCAGTTCGGGCTGGAGAAGCCCCAGTGTTACTTTTCCTGAGGCACACTCGTGGGTGTTTCCATTGCTTTCCTTTGCTTAAGATGATGCTGTGCACTGAGGGACTCCTTCCTGCCTGCCCTGCCGTGAGCAGTAGCTGCTATGGGACAGGCAGTCCTCTCCATGAGCGACTCTTTTGTGCTAAAATCTGAGGAGCTGTTACTGTGCTGTTGAAACCAGGACTGGTTTTACAAACCTGCCAGGCCAGAAACCTTGTTATTAGAGAGACTTTGTGGCCAGTAGCTATTGGGCTTATAAAAGCACTTGCACTGGCTGAGATTTTGTGCATCCCTGTGGTTGGTGCTGAGCCTGGACTAGGAAGAGCCCCAGGAAAGGGGAGAGGTGATGCTGAGTGCTGTTGTGCCATGAGGACCATACTAGGCTCTGGCTACGGGGAGCTTTGGAAGATCCTTTAAACTGTATGAAGGGTGAAACCTCCTCCTCTGCAAAAGTGACCTTGCATCCTCCAGAGACATGTTTCCTGCCTGGCAATAGGGTGATGAGCACCAGTGCTGGAAGCGGTTGTTCCTTCTGCTGCTTCCCTAGCACTGCCTGGCCAGCCCTGGCTCAATGTCACAAGGCTACCAGGGTTCATCACCAACAGTTAAAGCCCCTGTGTTAATCAGGAATGTCAGCCACAATCCTCAGGACCAGGTCTGCTTCTCAATCCATCTGTAAGTGTAAAGGAGCCAAAGAACAAGGAAAATGCCACACAGCCTCTTCTATCCAGCTCCCCAGGAAAAATACGATACAAGAACCAAAGGAAAGTGGTACAAAACAGTGCCAAGCTATTTTCCATGCTGTGTTGTCCTTCACGAATCTGCAAGTGCAGCCACAGCAAACCAGCTATCCAGGTTCTCTCACACCCCATTTTGAGGGCATTCTCTGTGCCAGCAAACTGAGCCATGGCTGACAAAGTAATCACCTGGGCAAGTAGTGAAAACAGATTTTTTTCCCAGTGCAGGTATACAGAACTGGTTCTGATGCTTGAGATGAGACTTCAGCACAAATTTAACTTTATTCAAGCAGCCCCGTTATCCTTGGCTAGCACCTTCCTTGACAGAACTACCCAAAGTAGAAAATTAGACCTTCATCTCCATATAATATTGAAGGAAAACTGTATGAACAAGGTTTGGTGGAAATGCGGTTGTTAAGAGCTTCTTGGCACAGACAGGCATGTCTTACATACACCTACATGGAAGGTCTATGTGCTTCTGGCTTTTGTCACTGTTCTTGACCCTAACTCTTTCTGAATTACCTTGCTGCCCCATTTTCTGGTCCTCTTTTCTTTAGCTGCTCTGTCCTACCTTTGGTGTGTAATCTCCCCAGCCCATGGTCTCACCAAATCTAACAGAGATGGTCCAAAATGATCTAGAGGAGTCAACAGTTCCTGCAGAGCCAGGAGGCACCTGCTGCAAAACCAAAGGGTCCTCATTTGTGTGGATATCCCTGGTCAAAAACTGCTGGCAGTGCAAATTCTGCCAAAACAAACCATTTATTGAAATCAGCAGCTGAATGGGAAAATGTTGATTTCAATGAAATTTTTCAATGGTGGTGTGGGGAGGGTAGGGGGAAGCCAGCAATGTTTTTTTTGCTTTTGGCCAGTGTTTGAAATTGCCTTAGGAAAAAAAAAATCAGTTAAATCCTACTGTATAATATGCAAGTTTAAGTGAAATGAAAGGGAAAAGTTGAAAAGAAATCTGTTGAGGAGCTGCTAATTGAAGGAGTTTGGGATTTGTCTTGTAAGAAACAAACATTTTAGCTGTCCGTGTTGTGATTTGGAATGAGTCTCCCTTAACTGTTGGAATTTCCCACAGAACAGATGTTCAGCCTCTTAATTTGTGCTTCATCAGCAAATACTTGAATTTCCAAGACTGCGTGTCCCTTCTCAGCTGGAGGGTAGCAGGCACCAGAGGAGCCATCCCAAATCAGGGTTTGTCTCACCAGAGGTGTAGGTGTGCCTATGCCAGAAGGCTCCTGCAGCCTCCTTGTACGCATGTGCTCCTTTGGTGTGATGGCTGTGCTTCCCTAGGTAACATCCTGATTAAATAAGGCCCGAGCACACTGGCAAATGCTCACATGCACAAAATTAATCCATGCATTGGTATTTGCAAGGATTTTAAGTGAGTGATGGGAAAGAAGATAAAGGTAAGATGTCCGAAGTATGCTATATGCAAGGCAATGCTAGGGCCCAACGCTGGGTTTTTTCCCCTGTGCCTGCCATTAGTGAGTATCTTGCCAGAACAAAAGCTGAGGTGAGTGGATAAGGACTTGTAGTGTCTGACTCTTACCTTCTGCCTGCATGGCAGCTCATGTCCTCCTAGAGCTGTACTGAGCTAAAAAGCAAGGATTAGGCACAGCATCCAGGAAGACTGTAGGGCCGAAGTATTGTGGGGCGACCAGGGGTAGCTAAATGCAGAATTGTGGCATAACACACGACCCAGCCTGGCCTTGTGCCCCTTCTCCTCTTCCAGTCATCTGTGGCAGGGGTAGCCAGATACACATCACTGCACATACATGATATACGTGATCTCCATGTGTTTCCATCCTGCTTGGCTGAGCTCCCTGCTCTCTCTGCATGGGATTTCTGTTGGCAGTTCCCGTCTCCCATGTCCGCATGCAGAAACCCCTGCTCCTTGGTAGCACTTGCATAGCTCACCTTTCCCCTTCATCCTGGGGCACTCTCCGCTCGCTGAGAAATGCCATTCAGGTGTTGGGGTTTGGCTTTCAACCCAGCATCTCCTTCTGTGCTGGAAGAAGCTGCCTGAGGCTCTGCAATATTGGTGCTTGAGCGGGGAAATCCAGAGGTCAGATGTGGCTGGCAACAACATCTTGCCCTGGTTTCTGCAGGCTGTGATTGAAGCGAGCCTTCATTTACGGCTTTGGGGGCTCACACTGGCCGGTTGTGCCTGGCTGCTGTGGTGCTGAGCCTCTGCTAGGCTGATTCCCATGTGTGCCAGACATGAGGTGTCGTGTTGGGGAGACGTCACGACGAGCTGTATTTATACAGGCTGTTGCTTGGCAGTGCTGTTCCAAGGTGCATCAACATAATGAGATACATAAAAGGGGAAGGCAGTTAAATGTGCAGTAACATCACAATAAAGGTAAAACTGAGCATTAATGAAAAATCCGAGCACACTAAGTGCAGTACAGTTGAACACTCCCACTACCTTGGGCCTCAGTGCCCAAACTTAATAATAATTTCTGGCAGTGTCATTACCAGAATTAAATGAAGGCCTAACTGTCCAGAAAAAGATGTTTGGAAAAAATGGGTCTTGAGACTTTGCAAGTGGTTCTGCTGTGCGGGTGTCCCCAAGGCAGCACGGGTAGCAGGGGAACTGGAAACCACTGCAAGGGGAGGGCGGTGGCTGAGAGTACAGGGTGAGGAGGAAGCGATGAGTGGAAGAAGAACCAGTGTGGTCATTTTGGGAGTGGAGCTATGCACTTGCTGCCAGGTGATGAAGCACCTGGGGAGCTGCTGGATGTGCTGTGAAGATGGGGTGAGGGTTTGTATGTGTATGTACATGCTTGGCTCTGACCCCATGCTGCCACTTCCCCAGGGCCAGCAGTGCTGCAGGGGATGCTGCTGCCTTTGGTACCTGGGGGGTCTCTGGACTTCAAATACAGGACCCCAGAAATACTGACTGCTGGGAAAAACTGAACTAAGTGGATTGCTTTCCTCCTAGTAAATAAAATCTCTTTTCTCTTCTCTCCTTCCCCTCTGTGCCCACCCTGGCAGGTTTTGGAGGCTTGCTTGCCGGTCGCCACGTGCTGACGCCATGGCGCCGAGGCTCCCAGGAACGGGGTCACTCTCTCTCATTAGCCTTGGAGTCCTAGTCCTGGTTTTGGCTCTCCCTGCTGATGCTGGGTAAGGTGGTGAGCGCTGAGGCTGTTGGCCAAGGCTGCAGTCCTCTTGCTGTGCTTAAATATCCCGGGGCCAGTACCTGTGTGAAGTAGTCCAGGGCAAAGCACTAAAAAGCGTCTCTGCTGTGTTTGACCCTCCCCTTGTCCCCGTCCCCATGCCCTTCACCCGGGGACTGTTCAGTCCCTCGTGGCTGAACTGACTTATTACATTAGCATTATTTGAGGTGCTCTCACTAAGGACAGTTGTCAGCATTTTTGCAACAAAACCAATTTTCAGATTTGGCTTCTGCACAATTCATTCTGGGCAAGGACTTGGCTTGGATGAGTTTTAACCTGGAAGAGAGACTTCCCCCCCCTTTAATTTTTTAATACTCTTTTAAAGAAAAGAAAATGAAACTGCTTCGGCTGTTTGGCTGTTTATGGTGTAACAACCCATGAGCAGCACACCTGATCTGCTGCAGCGTGGGGAGGGGGGGGCTCTGGCCAGCCCTGGCTGGGCACGCTGCTTGCCCTCCGCCTGGGTTGGTGTCCCTGGGCGTGCAGGCTCTGGCTGTCCTGGCACAGAGAGCGCTGCCACCAGCCTCGCCTTCCCAGCCTCTGGGAGCTGTCGGGAGAAGACGAAAGCCTGTTAGTCCGTGACAGGCTCTGCATCGCTCCTCTGCATCCCACCGGAGCCTCTGCTGAGGCTTGGTGTGCTCGGAGAGCCCTTCGAGGAAAGGAGGCAGAGACTCCCCCAGCACAGCCTGCCAGCTGTGGGGAGGGAGGAGCTCTGTGCAGGGGGAGAGAAATGCAAATAATACATGACTGCTATAAAAAATTTAGAAAAGCCTTTAGAGTGCCAGGTACGGACGCTGAAATGCCGTCTGCTGAGTTACAAGTCCAGCAGCGATCAAGGATTTTCATGCATGAAGAAACGTCAATGCTGCCACTCCTACTTCACCCACGCACCCCTCTATGTGCAGCCGTTCGCCCAGCTGCACGCTCCTACCCTGTCCTGCCCACGCCGCTTCACCTGCTTGGATCTAACTTTGCATAGGCAAAAGCATCCTGAGCATGCCTTGACATGTAGGTGTTGACCCTCGTATCGATGTACGGCTGCCTGCCTGCCTAGGCACAGGCAGCCCCGGGGCACTGGCCTCTCGCCTTCCCCTCCAGCCCGCTGGGGCTGGGTCCCTGTCCCCAGGCCGGCTGCGGGGGGGTATCAGCAGCCCCTGTGCCCGCAGCCCTGCCTCTGCCTTCCCCACCGCTGCCCTTTTGCTTCCCGTCACGTATTCACTGATGCTGCTGCCACTGCTCCCTCACCGCCTGCCATGCGGATATTGCTCTGGTCCGCGGGAGGATTTGTTTCCTAAACTGCGTACAAGGGGACCCTTGTTCGCAGCTAAGTGAGCCGATGCGGCAGCCAGCTCTCCAGAGAGCATGTGCACGGGGGGGGTGGCGAGGTAATGACTTTTCCTCCAGCCTATCCTAATTAAATTTGCTGTAAACCTCTGTCTTCCCTGCCTAAAGCTTTTAATTATTTTAAAACCATGATCCCCATACCTCTTTGCAGTTCCTTAGAGTTGTTCACTGGGGCTTTGAGAGAGATAAATGAGACCTGTTTTTACACCTTGCTAAAGGGGAGCTTTAGCTTTATGTTAAGGTTAGGTGAGCCAGCCCAGACCTCGGCTGGGCTGGGGAATTAGCCCAAATCAGGTGCCAGGCAGAGGTGCTACTGGCTGTCCCTTGCCCGCACCTTTCCCTCTCCCTGCCTGTGCCGCTCTTTGCCCGGCGCCTCCTGAGTGAATCTCACGCTGCTCACATTGAAGTCGAAACCTCAAATGTCAGGCTAAGTAAAATGGCTTTGAAATTTGTAAACTCATTTTCCCCATCACTGCTGAGCCTCCGCCAGGACTTCTTCACAAAAACCTGTCCTCTCGCTCTTTATATTATGGGTAATTTTTAAAGATAGCTTATAAAACATTAATGAATGAGCTTTCATGAGCATGCTAGCTATTCATAAGTTATAGATGGTTATATACCCATCAGCAGACACTGGTACAGATTGCTTTTAACCATGACATCTATTGAAAGCTGGTACAATTGAAACCTCACTAATTACAGTAGGCATTTGTTAAATTCCTCAAAATTCTACTTACCTGCAGGGAGTTCAGCTATTCCAAATATTTCAAGTCCAGCTGAAAAGCCAAACCCACAGTTTTGATTCGAATGGGAAGTCTTGAAGGCTGCGTGATGCAGTTTGTAATAATCAGCGGTGTTTTGATGTTTCACATCTGACAGGTTGCATTACAGCTGGAACGGGTGTTTTCCTGACCATGCCTCACCCCCCCATACCCTATGGGAACTGCAGTTTAAGCACTTTATTACCTTTGTTGGGCTCTTATCTGCTGAGCTTCCTGGCTTGACCACTTCTCCCATGATAGCAGGTATTGGTTTGCTAAAAACCAGAGGCCAGGTGGCCTTGTGAGAGGTGGGTACGATCCCTGGAGAGGCGAACCTCAAGCACTTGAAATGCAATTTCCCAGAGTGTTTGGTCATTGATGCCGACGCAAATTAATGTCAAACTTGCCCAAAATGGAATATTTCAATTAGCTGCAGCATGCTGAATAGTATTGATTCAGCCTGACTCTAAAAATACCCATACTTTGCTCTCAATTTTTCCTCTTTTGCTAGAAAATACTTTTTGCTCTTCTTTTATCTTACAGAAGCTGGGTTTTCTGTTGGGAGAACATTTTGATAGAAAACTCCAAGCCAGTTCTGCTACTTGCCACCCTACTGACCCTTCACAGAATATTTACAAATGGACCAGTAGTGTCAGGGGTAACTAGTCTAACCAAATGGGATGCAGCAGGATTAAGCTTTGAACTCCTTAAATTATATTCCTCTTTCTGGTTTTTTTTTTCCCCCAGTTAATTCCTGATGCATGCTTAAACCATTGGCTGCACACATCAACTGCAGCAAGAGAAAATGAGGCTGGGGAGGCAAAGGGAAGGGGAGGAGATGTTAGAAAACAACAATTTAGGGGCTTCTCTTCCCCCAGCTGCAGGGAGTGGGACCCTGCTTCAGAGTGTCATAGGTGCCCTTCCTGGTAATTGAACCTATGTCTTGCAGCACCAGTGTCTCTCTAGTTTGCTGCATTTGAGGTCTTCATCTGGGCAGTGCTCCCCAGGCACTTATCTCTCTGGTTAGGGGCTGATTTGCCTGGGGGGGCTGCCCTACTCCCAAGGGGCTCCTGGATGAGGATCCCTCTGCTCCAGCAGCCTTTTCTCCCCCTGCCTGGCTGGGCTTCCTCAGCCATCCCACTGCCTGTCTGTGCCTCTTAATCTTTTTTTGGCCTCATTGGTGTCTCTTTTATTTCCTCTTCCATCTTCCTTGCAATCTCTGCATCTCTATAGATTTTTCTTTTGGTTTTCTGTTACTTAATCTTCTGTCTTTCCATTTGTTTTGGTCCTAACAGCTATTTCTGCTGGGGGAAAGCTGTGCTTGGAGCCACAGCACCAGAGTACTCTGTGTTGTCTGAAATGTCTTTTAGAGACAGCCAGTTTAAGAAGGATTCACAGGCTCCTTTTCTGTTGATTGAAAGGGAGACTGTCATGGTTGCAAAATGCAAATGTATTATTTGAGCCCCTTGGGCTTGCAAAGCTGCATTGAAGATTTTGTTTGGTGAAATGAGCTTTGTTTGAGAAATTTACTACTTATTTTATTCCACCTGGGGCAGAAAATGCCCTGAGGAAATCGTCTTATTTGGGGGCTTCCAGGCTTCTTGCGTTGAGCAGAGATAGGAACGTGAAAACTCATTTGGTTTTATAAACAGGGAAAGTTCAACAAACCGTAGAAATGGTTCATGAAGAGTTTTAATGATGGACTCAGGCTTCAAGCCTGCTTTACTGAATTCCTACTTTTCTTCCTTCCCTCTTCCCAGGAGCAGATAACTTGGAAATGGCTCAATATGGTAAATAACTGGCATCACTTCTTCAATGCTGCCTAAAAGGAGATACTGGCACTTGAGTAACTGAGGTTCCCACAGCCTCTGTTCATAAAATGCCCTTTCTTAGGGGCAGGCAAGGGATGCTGGGGCAAGCGAAGGCTTCCTGAAAAAACAAGGCTCCTAAACCGCTACCCATGGTGCCACTGGCCCTGAGCATGGAAAGGTGGGGAGGGGACAGCGGGGATGCCTCAGCTTCCATGGTGAGGGCTGCGGTGGCAGAGGCCAGAGGAGAGTTGATCGAGATGCCCTGTGGGGAGTCGGGCAAGCACATCACCTTATCAACAGGTGTGCCCCATCCTGCAATTCAGGGCCCACTGCAGCACAGGCTGGAGCATAAACCGACATCCCTTCATTTCCAGTAACTGTTCAGGGCATGTAAAGAGTAGGTTTCTCTTCTGATGATGTTTTTTCCTCTTTCTTCCCCTGTGTGCCAGGCTTTCTCAGAAGCATGTTTCAGATGTCGTCGATGACAGCAAAGATAACATCACCATTTTCACCCGCATCCTGGACCGGCTGTTGGATGGATACGACAACCGCTTGAGACCCGGACTTGGAGGTTAGTTGGGTGGAGAGATGATGTTTTCCACAGCTGTGTAGCTTTAGAAATGAGAGGCTGCACAGATGACTTTTTAATAATTGTGGTGCTGTGGGAAGGAGAAGCTGGTTCAGTGCCAGAGACAGTGTGCTGCTGGTTTCCCCATTCTGAGTCTGTGCTATCTTGTTGTTTGATATTTTGTGAGATGAGAGGTGCAAGTCTCTGACTGCTGTTGTCTTCTATGACATTACATTGATAGGCCTGTAGATGGAGCAAATATGATTAAACTTATTTCTGCTACTTTTATAGGCATTACCATTTCAGAAATGACAATACTACCAGTTTGCAGGACCTTCAACTTGTGTTGGTGTTGCTTTTTAGTCCGTGGGCTTTGCTATAGAGCCTCTCTCTTGACATCTTCTCAGTTATTTCCTATGTAGCTGTCACCTGGCAAGCTCTTCTCTGTGTGCCGGTCTGGGCACCGGGCAGTCAGCCAGGCTCTGCTGTCTCCTGAGCTGCTTTTAACACTGCTGCCATTACAGCTACTGCTGCTGAGTTTCTCTCCAAGCACCTACAGATGTTTAAGGTGCTTTAGAAAGCAAAACCATGGTAGTCACCTTCCCTCCCAATGCTTATGGCATACATTTAGTATGATGTAAGGAGGCAGAAGCAACGGGGACATGTGTGGGGAAGACAGACGTGAGCTTTCTTAGTGAGACGAGGGAGACATGAGCCTGCGTGGTTTCTTGGTGCGTTGTTGCCAAGGGGCATTGCTGTGGCAGAGAAAATGACCCCTCTCAGGTGCTGGCGACTGTGTGCCACAGGGGCCACTGAGGGTCACTCCTGCTCGGCTGCAAAGCTGTGCTGCTTGACCATGATTCCCACCCAAAGCTGGAGTCACCGTATGTTCCCCCATTCCCTGAAGGTCCTGCTGCCAAAGGAGGTTGGGAACAAGCTTTCTGAGCTCTTGCATGCTGATGGGGGCTCCACTGATACAGTGCTAGCCTGGAATTGCATCCTCTGTTCCTCAGAGCAGCCTCATCGTCTCTTCCCAGCTCCATGTCCACCTCTGTGCCATGGCCCTCTGCCCTGCACCTGTCCAGGAGTACTTTGATCCCAAGCAGAGACCATGCAAAATCTGGGGAAGAAGGGTTTCTCCAGTGAGCATCCTCACCTCCAGTGGGCTGCCATGCTGCAGGACCCAGACAGGAAAGGGTTACTGTGTCTGCATAAGCCATCCATCAGTTTTATCGCTTTTGTTGCTTGTTTCTTTCCCCCAGAATTAACTGCAGTCCCACTAATAGCTTTGCTTCCTCAAGTCTCCCCGATGGCTGTATTGATTTAACTGAAACGAGCTCTGAAAGGGGACTGAGGGGGCATTTATGTTCACTGTAGTCTCGGTTGCAGACAACCCCGTGCAAAGTATTAACAAGAGGACTCCCAGGAGCCCCTTGCTGGGGAAGTTAAAACCTTTCTTGGAACATCTCTGCTCTGTTGCTTTAGATCCTTTAATAACGTGCTTAACATAATAAATTGCCTTTGCCTGAACCAGACATTGCATGTTTAAAGACTGCTTTCACCTCTGATTTCCCCTCATGGAGCACTCTTGCAGACCCAGATGGGAGGTTTTGAAAAGAGCTACAGGTTTTGGGGGCTCCTCGCTGCCCATGAGTTGTCCTCAGTGTGTGTGTGTATAGTGCAGCCTGGTGAGCCAGGTTCTCTCCACTTTTAGAGGGACTTGTTTTCCCCAAGTCTAGGTTTTTATTCCTTGGAGGTCTGTCAGGGCTGCTATCAGGAAGAGCATGAGAAGGAAAGACCTTTCCCACTGCTGCTGGTGGCCAGAGAAGTAGAAATGGCAGACTCCAGACTTAGGGGTTAATCAAATGGGCTGGGGTGATAATCAGCAAGAGATGGGCTCCTGCTGTCCAAGGTTATGTGAGATCTGTGAAAGGGATTGCTTTGCTTCACATTAGCAGCTGTGCTGCTGGGTGATTCAGTGACTTACAAGGTACATTGATTTTCCTGTGAGACAGCTCTGAACAGTCCCTGTAGACCCAGCATTGTCTCTCTCCGTTTCCCTCGGGAATATCTTGCACTTGCTTTTCTGAAGACGTCAGGCAAAAGCATCTATTCGCACCATCCAGTCCTGCTTTAGTGTCCATGGAAAGGGAAGACGTGGTGGTATTGTGCCCACGCACAGGCTAATGGAACAATGGACTAGCCTAAATTGTGGGTAACCAGGAAGCAGGACACACAGGTTCCCTTCCTGGCCTTGGTTTCCCTGCTCTGTATGAGGCAAATCCCCCTGAAAACACTGGGTTGGGATACGAAGGGCTGAGCGGGGTGCAGGGCTGCAGCACCTCCCGGGGCTGCACAGTGCTGCATGTGCCCGAGTGTCTGTCCCCCGTGTTTGGCAGAGCCGTTTCCTTGTGCGCCGGGAACCGAGCAATGTTTGTTTAGGCTTTGGGAAAAGACACTGTGTAATCAACAGAGTGTTGATGTGGCGACTTCTCCCCTCAAGATAGCCTCTTTGTATTTATTTTCTTATCCCCTCTGTTTTCACCATCTGCTGCCACCCACTCTAATAGCTCCCATGCCAGAGCTCCTCTTCCTACCAGGATGCTGCAGACACAAACTGAAGCAAACCAGTGCTGAGGCTGCTCGGCAGTGCCCAGTACTGCAGAGCCAGGCTCCAGGCGAGGGTGGTCCTGTGCCTTGCTGCTGCTCCAGTGCCCAGGAGGCAGCTCAGGACATTCTCTCCGGCGAGGGGTCCTTGCAGTCTTGATGGCAAGTAGAGGTTTGTGAGCATGCTCTAGGCTAGCTTAGAAGAGGAAAGCTGCGGGAGGAAGGTGGCTGTCAGACCCCTCCTTCTGCAGCAATGCCCCGTAGCACTGGGAACACGGCCGTCGGTGTCACAGAGAAGTCTTCTGTGGCTGGTAGGAGGTTACTCCCTCTTTCTGCCAGGTGAGCTGAGGCTGGCTTGCTCTTAGGGACAGAGCTGAGTCTTTTGTTTGGCCCCATGACCACTGAAATACAGTCTGGGCTTGAGGAAGGGGTAGCTGTGTAAACAGATCATGTTTTAGGACTCAGAGTGGTTGAGGAGAGGAAGGAACTGTCAGCAGATAACCTGTGTTTCCCCTGACAAAACACAGGGCAGATTGGTTATTAAGTCAGAAGAGGAACAGAAATGGACCCCGAAGGGATGGAGACATCTGTTGTCATGGCCAACCTTGTAGGCTAAGAAAATCTCCCACCGAGAGAGTTCCTATGGACAGTACTGACCTCCACTCCTGGTCTGGAACTGTGCAATCATGCAGATCCTCTGCCCAGCCCTGCAAGGGCTGCGATGAGGGGCATCTATTTATAGTTCTCAAATTCTCTTTGCTGCAGCTCCCTGCAGACCTGGCATGCGGAGAGGCCTGTTTTGAACCCGGAGCTTGCCTTGCTTGCAAGAGTCAGAGAGAGGAGATGTGGCCAGGAGAAAGAGGTAGAACTGGCTGACAAAGGGAGAGACACCATGTACCCAAAAAGAAGGGATGCTCAAGGAGTGGGATGTGAGCGATGGGACCACCAGTGATCCTCCAAGAGTGACTGATGCATGAAATACCCTGTATATCCTTGTGCTGCTTACTGTGAAGAGTGACTGAAGTTCTGTAATCCTTACATGGACAGTGTGATGCCCAGCAGTTACCATGTTGTTTGAGGTTCAGTGATGGTCCCTGTGCATCTGTACCTCCTGCAGCCTTATTTCCTAACTGATGAAGTTTAGGTCCATTGTGCTGCAACCAAAACACAACCATCTTGTGAATCCCTGGGGAGGCGCAGGAGGGGGGGTTTCCAGACTTGCCCCAGCCTTTTACTGCCTTACAGCCTCGAGAATCCTTTTAACATGCTTTGGCAATACAATGCTATCGGGGAGCACTTGCTGCTCAGGGAGGAGGTGCATGGGGCAAAACATGGTAAGGATTTCTTCCAGCTCAGCCAGAGACTGCTTCATGGGGGCCAGGGGTGCGTCTGAGGTGCTACTTGGTGTGAGGATGAGGAACCCAGAGGGCATCTGGAGCAGTGGTGGACAAAGTCTCTGTATTGGGTGGTCAGGGGAAGCCTGTGCTCCAGGAAAATGTTGGCCTTTTCCACGGGATGCCAAGGAGGAAAAGATTCTGCCTCAAGGAAGAGGAGAGAGTAGCCTGTTCAATTTTCTAAAAGATGGGCTGTAAACGTTCTAGATAAGCCAGTTTCTCCAACTGCAATTAAAAAGTAATTTGTACCATGTTAAGCAGCTAAGCTAGGATCAATCGGTGTTATCCCTCCTGGATGCATCATTGCTTACAAGGTAACTCACGACCTTTCCTTGAAGCTTCTACCACGTGTCTCTGGAGTCCCTAAATGGCTGACTCGGCCCCACTGAGGGAGCAGTGGCTGGCAAGCATCCTGCCGGTCTGTGTCTGCATGACGTGTTTCTGGACAGTTGAGGGTTAGGAGCCTACTGAAGTTTTCAGAGCAGGGGGTTTACTGGGACCAGCAAATGCAGGCAACTCAATTGCAAGTAATGCAATTCCCTAGGCAGAACAAGTGACTTGGCCCCTTTGGTTTCTTCTTCCTTGGGGACAGGCCATGGCTGCCCAATACTTGTCCTCAGGGTTTGCAGCAAGTGGGTCCCATCCAGGCAGAGGGGAAGCACCAGTTTGTACCTTCACAACTGAGTATGTCTGCAGAGTGAAAGCAACCCAGGGTTGTGGCTGCCTTCTCTTCCTCACCTCCACTGGGTAGCTCTTTGTGCCTTGGTGTTAGCATCTCCCTGCGTGTGTTGGGCTCAGTGCAGACGCCCTTGGGCTCAAGCACCTTTTGGTGAGGTCAGGCTCTGCTGCTCACAATAGGACTCAAATCAGGGATGCCCAACGTGGGCCTACGGTGCCTTTTATCTGGCCTTACTATGTCAGCTCTGCCCTGCTAAAGGTTTTGATCTATAGTTACCTGTTAATATTTATCCTGCTGATGTATTCCCTTTATTCTTTTGTAAGTGAAGCGTACTTCTGCTGGAGTTTTTCTTGTCTCTTCTTTCTGTGGTGCAGTGTTTCTTCCTGCTTTTTTAATGATGGTGTAGTTCGCAGGAAGGCTTCTGAGCAAGCGAGAAACATCTGTATCCCTGTCTCGCCACCTGTATTTCACTGATTCAAATGCTGATGGCCAAGAGGATTTGCGCTTAGCTTCAGAGCGGCTCCTTCTAGGTTGAGACATTCCTGTGAGATGCTTGGTGTATTACACCTCAGTGCATCTGTCATTTTGTCCTGACCTCCTGCAGGTAAGGGCTTGTCTGTCATTATGTGAGCATTAAGGCAGAGGGACTGAAATAGTCAGAATAATTAAATTATAGAACTACCTTCTCTCAAAAGTACAGTGCTCTTCAAGCTGAAACAGTGAGGGCTTATCTTCCTGGCAAGATCCAAGAAGAAATCTGTTTGCAATGAGAGTAACTTATAATAGTAGTAGAAATTGTTAAATTGTCCAGGTTGAAGTTTAGAGAACCTTTATTTCCTAAAATCTGGATGAAATGTTGAAATTGTCCTTTTCTTCTGCGGATAGGTTGCAAAACCCTGGGGAAGGGACCCTCGCAAGCTCTTGGGGTGCCTGTAAAGTCGCAGCATGCAGCAGCCCAACTTTCATGTGCTCAGTGGTGGACAGAGGGGTGGAGGCAAATCTGTTCTTGGTCCCTTGGCAGGAGCATTGGATACTGCCTGTTGCTGTGGGGACACCTGTGTGCTGGTGGACGAGTCCCACTGCAGTATGTCCCGCCCCCCATTGCAGCAGAGCTGGTCCTCAGGTGTCCAGGGGGGACAGACTCTATCTGGTCTTGAGCTCTTCTGCAGGATTTTTCACCTGTGCGTGCTGAAGCTGCCTGCAGCTTGTCATAAACATTATCTAGATCTACTGTTTGTGCAAGAGAAACGTTAGATGACAAACCCAGTGGTCCTTTGTGGTTTGTTATGATTTCCAGGGTTTCAGGACTGTGTTTAATCTGTTTTTCCGTCTTAATGTTCCACCTCTCCCAACTTTTCATCTCTTCTCTCTGATCTGACTTCATGCCTTGTATTGATTACTCCAGGGAGGAATTTGATCCTTTCTTAGAAAAAATCCATGTCTTATCTCAGATTTTTGTCTTTGTCTGAGATTCCTTGATGAGTTTTAATTTGAAGCTGAGGCATTGCCTGAACAGCATTTTCTCCTATTTACCTTTCTGGGCAACAGGGACCCTGCTCTGTCTCATCAAACTTCTGAAGTTAAGATCTATGAACAAATGAAAAAAAGGTTGTCTTCCCTTTGGGTGCAGCTCTCCAAAGGCAGCTTTGCCATGGATTTGCACAGCCCCGATGCTCTCCTCTCTCATGCAGAAATCCCAGTTGTGCTGCTGTTTAAACCCATGGCGTACAGGGAGAGGGAGCTCTGTGTGAAAAGGCATGCACACATCAGAAGGCAAGTGAGGAATGCGGGCTTGACAGCTATGCCTAAGGGTGAAAGTCTTCTCTTAAATAACTTATGAATTTGCTTAGGGCAACAAGTCTGTATCAAAGTTTCAGGGATATCACAAACACTCCGTAGGGGTCAGAAACCCATGGTGAAAAGAGATTCATAGCTTTTTGTGTGAAACGGCACTTGGGCTTCAGGTCAGCACTGGGTCCTCTGGGGGCATCTTGCAGCTGCCTGTGCCTCTGCAGCAGTGTGGGAGGGAGTGGACCACCACGGTGGGTCCCTGCCCAGCCACCCTCTCCACGGGGCAGTCGTGTGGCCAAAGTCGATGACCCATGATGAGGCTGTCCTTGGGCAGCACGTTCCTGGGCTCTCCAGAGGGGCCACAACCAAGTCCCCAGGCTGCCAAGGTTGTAGAGGGGAAGGTGTTTCTCATGCTACTTTGGATGCCTTTTTTTAGATGGTGCCTTCATTTGCTGCTTGTGGTTCCAGTGAGGAGTCTGCCCCAAGCTGCTAACCCCTCCATATATCCGCACATGTAGGCAAGAAGTAAGATTTTTCCCAAAGGTTGAGAAATTTTTCTAGGAAAGTGAATCCATTTGGAGGAATTTTTACCCCAGTGATTTGTACTGGAGTAACAGCTCAGAGCGTCAATGCTACATCAGACACCTGCAGTAAACCAGTGTGAACGTTAGGCAGCTGATCCCTGCCTGAGGGGAAGCTGGTGGGTGCGTGTTGGAGACGGTATGACACAATTTGTTTATAATGACTTTGGAAGGGGGGAGCTGATGTTTAAGTGTGTTGAACATGTGTTAGATGGTTTTAAGAACATTAGTAGATGATGTTAGAGGTGGCTATAAACTGCTTGCAAGGATGTCTTTATTGATCTGTTGGACTATGGCAGCTACTCATTTATTAGAATTTCCACTCGTTTAGTCCCATGTAAAGGATTTATAATGTGTCTTTGATATGGATTGTGAAATAAGATTTTTTTTTATTAGGTATTATAAAGTTTAAAAACAACTTTAATTGGTTTATTCGGGGAAGCTGGTGGTGAAACAACTGGTCAAATATTGAGGAAAGAGCAGTTATTTTATTTGTTGAGCTAGAGGTTAAAATGTTTGCAGCAGTTCGTGTGCGTATACAGAGGCACTGATTATGTCTGATGAGGCAAAGTCATTGATCGTGTTGGTGGTGAATTTCAGCCCAGTTCCATCTGGAAGAAGCAATCAAATCACATGTACCTGGGCCCCCTGAGGTGGGGGGATTAATGCTGCTGATTCAGACCTGTTAGCTTGTTAATGCCGTTTCATTTATTTAAAGGTTATTGTTTGAGTAAATAAGAATATTGGAGTGTTCACAAGGCTCTGGAAGATGCATGGGGCTTTGGGGAGTGAGTTGCTGCAAGACTATGAGGCTAAACTGTGCAGGGTCCCTTAACCAAATACTGTTAAAAGTCAGAGTGAAATTCTCACCCTGTTGCAGTAAATGGCAGAGCTCTCACTGAGTCTGGTGGGGCAGGAATTTTGTGTAATGATTTCTTTGTCTATGTGTACTGCCCTGTAGCTTACTTTAAATATCTGCCTCTGAAGGACATACAGCTAATGTTTATTAAAAAAAAAGTCTTTGTGGAGTACTGGCAATTGTAAGCATAGAGTATAGCCTAGAGAGAGTTTTTAATCTGCATTTTGCATTGTGAGAAAAGGACACCCCGTTCACTTTACCTTCTGGAAGAACATAATTCAAACCAAAGTGATGAGAACAACAGGCATGGAAAAAGCTTTTTGTTTTGGTTTGGGTTTTTTTTCCCCAAACCCACTGGAAAATCCTATTAATGACAAGTTCAGACTGAATCAGTGGATGAAATGATTCATGACTGGAGTGAAATAAATTGTGTCTGAAAATTCAAGACGCTATTTCAACCTTGCAAAAGTCATTTTAGATGCCTCTTTTTTGGAAGGATCAGTTCTGATACAAGAAGCTTTGTCAATGAAAGGATCTGATGACCATAAAAAAAAACCAAACCACACATGAAAAACCACAGCAATTTGCAAAGGGGAAGGTTACAGAGGCTCTGCACAAGGCTTACTGCACCCATCTGAATTCTTGGTGAGGAAGTTGTTTGTATCCATACAGGCCAGATTAGATTTTTTGCAGTCCTGCATTCCTACTTACTTACCTGAAGACATGTCTTCTGGAGAGCTGTGAATGTCATTTTAGCCAGTTAAGGCCATTGTCCTGCAAAAAATGAAGGTGCAAACTCTTCTTTCCACAAGTTGTGTTTTCTGTAAAGGGTCTATGCACATGTGGGAATTGAATTACAGGCTTTTGTGCTTGAAAGATTCCCTTTGGAGAGATGCACCTGGTCTCGCCTGAGAATTTGAAAAAGCCTTTTCCTAAAAAAGGGCCCTGTCTGCTTGCATGAGGAAGGGTTAAAGAACAAAAGCATGAAATCTCCTTTCTTGTTTCCTGATCAATCTAGCCATCATTATGAGAGAAGCTTTCTGATAGCTTCTCTTTGTCATGTAATGTTAATACCATTAAGTCCACTTTGGCAAGGAAAGCAACGTATAATTAATTTGCAAATCAGGAAAGTGGATGTGATTTTTATACAAAAGAGAAGGTCTTTAACTGCAGAAGGCGTTGTGTGGGCATGGCTGTGCTGCAGATGGGACCTCTCCTTTCCCGCAGGGCAGGTGTCCCTCCTCGAGCATTCCCCTCAGAGTGGTGATGTTGGGACCCTGAGGTCCCAGGCTGGGTTGGTTTCCCCACGTGCCCCACTCGGTGCACACACCTTCAGTGGGTCCCAGTTTGCTGGCAGCCAGAAAAGGGCCTGAATCTAACAAATAACAGGGGAACCAGGTGGAGCAAGGGTTTGCTTAGGAGTATGCAAGTGCCTCTGAATACCTGTGGAGCACGTTGGTTGAGCCAGGTGCAAATATCTTTAAGCCTCTGCCTCCGTCCACTTTCTTTTTTTTTTCAAGCCTTAGCTCTATTAGAATTATTGTTATTTTGATGCAGAATGCATTAAAAAGGGAAAAAGAAAAAAATCCAAACCCTATCCGGACTGATTTGTTCCCAGAAAGATGTTTAATTTTGTATGTATAATTGAAAGGGGCTAAATATAGCTGTATTAATATTTATGGGCCTTATGTTGGAGTCAATACAAGAGTTGCTGTTCAAGGCAATTAAGCTTTACCTTTTCACATCTAGGATTTCAGCGTTTGGAGATGACAGTAGTTGTGTGACCTGCATCCAAGAGAGAAAAAACTAAAAGCATGCCATTATCTGTCAAATATGATACCCTGTATTTAATGCTGTTTGCTGACAAGCAGTTTGTCTCCAGCAAGGGTGATCTCTCAGAAGCAGGAATGCTATCTTAATAGGGTGGACATCGGAGAAATCGGTAGGCTCAGAGGCTTGCAGGAGAACTCTCCCTGCAGCCAGTGCTGTGTTTTGGGAGGAACTGTGACTAATCTCATGGGATCAGAAAGCGGGCATTGCCCACCTCTGCTGCATTGGTACCTGCTGGGGACGAGGGGGAAATGATTATGGTGGCAGTTCATGGACTCCATTTATCTTCCTACTGTCTCCACCCTGGAGCTGGGGCATAGGAAACGCGACCGTCAGTAGCTCATGTGTGGAAGTGCCCAGGGCAGGGAGGGCTGCTTGCACCCTATTCCTGGGCTCGGGCTATCTGTGTGTGTCTGCGGGGCTAGTCACAACCTTCATGTCATTAAAGCACAGGGAAAGCAAATCCTGTCCAGAGATCTGAGCCGCTCTAGGGAGAGTGTGCACGGGGAATTAGGTCGAGGCTGTAATGATGAAAACAAGTCAGTTTGCGTTAATAACAAAGGCAAAATGATGATGCGCTTGATTTCTAAAGCGCTGCCTTTCAAGAGAAAGGGTATCACTAGGATAACATGACAAGAGTCCTGGCAGTGGTTGAATTGCCTTGCATTGCCGCTTTTTGGAAGCTGCAGCTCTTCACTGCTCCAGTTAACAAAGAAGCTGTTAGACACTGTAAAATCTCTCACTGATAAGGACTGTCTGAATCCTGCCTTTCTACTAAATTTGATCAATGTGTCAGATTTTTCTTTTCTTCTGTCTGGACTCTAATAACTGCCTTTGAGAAGGAGGACTGCAGTACGGAGCCTTGGTCACGGCTGCTCTGCAGCCTCCTTGGGGAATGAGGGGTTGACCTGCCCTCCCCGGGGCTGATGCTCACAGCCAGGGCTGCAGATGGATGTTGTCTCAGTGAGGGTGAGCTTGGCACTCATCCCTTCTCCTAAGACTCATGCGCCCCACAAATTTTGAAGCTTTGTGTGGGTGTGTTTCGGTTCTTTCACTGGTGCGTTGTATATTTTGGTAGCTGGAAGCCTTTTAACCCCCTTCAGTAAGCATCAGGGGAATGCGTTTTCTGATGGCTTTCATTAGCTTTTGCTGTTGGAGCACAATAGCTGCTTAAACAGGGAGGGAAAAGCAGAAATCAAATGGCACACCCGCAGAGGTAGAAATGGTGGCCACGCTCTTAGTGGTTGGAAATGAGTTTTCAGCTCCAAATGGCCCTTCTGAACTCAGCCTTGGCTTGGGGGATTTGCACCAGGTGACGCTGACCCCAGCAGACTGGTATTTCCTATTATGGATGACAATAACCTTGCCAAAAGGTGTTGGCTTGATAGCAAAGGATTGTTCCTTGGTGTGCCTGAGAGCGAGCCAGCGCAGGGCTGAGTCCCACCTCATCTCTATTCCTGAACAAGGGCAAGGAAAGCTATGTATTAAGGAACAAGGAAATTGCACCAGTTAAATTTAAAAAACTCATTTAGCTAAAGCAGCACAAGCCCCCATGAATATTTATCTGATGTTACGGAAGCATGTGGACTCCCACCTACTTTATTAAATTGATTTTCAATAAAAATGCCAGTGGAGGACGTTTGATTAATGGCTGGTGGGACGGTACAATTAATGTGAAGTCTGGAGTCAGCAAGAAGTGTCCCCTGAGCCCATGTGTCCCTGCTGGAGGCTGGGCTAAGAAAATGTTTCTAAACTTCTCTGAGGTACAACAGCAATGTTTATCCGTGTGGTTTCTACGATGGGGTGAACAGGAGTTGCTGTTTTGCTGCTGTTTGGCTGGTGCATGGTTTTGCTGAGGGCTGACGTCCTGACCTTGAAGCCGATGTGTGGCTTTTGCTCCCAGTGCTCTGCCTTTTCTTCTGCTTTTCACACCCCTCTGAGCAGGCTGCGCCTGAGAATTAAGCACAGCAACGAGCTTCAGCGATCATGTCAGGTTTGAGTGAGGCTCCCTGGGCCTTTGCATTTAAACATGCCTGGGATTAGCTCCATCAGCCTCCGGATCCGCTCAGCTCCTACCAATTTACCTGCTTGGATTTGTCTCCTGAAGGAAGGCAATTCAAAGCTGCAATGTTACAGCTCTATTAGAGAGCTGTAGTGTGGTTTCCCGCTGGGACCCCCGCCAGGGCTGGTGCCGCCTCTTTCTGATGAGCTGTCGGGAGCTCGGGTGGGAGATGCTGAGCGTGATGCAAGCGAGGGTTGCGGGCGCTGCGGTACCCAGGGAGCCTGGAGATCCCTGCGGGGTGAGGGGGCCTCCCAGCCCCTGGAGGGCAGCGGGGCCGGGGGCTGCCTGTGCAGACTGAAATAGGAACTTTCCCCGGGGGTCTTGTGAAAAATCTTTGGAAGCTGCTGTGGGTGGGATGTTGCGTCTCACTTTCCCTGCAGGGGGTTTCTGAGCCAGAGGCGTGGGTTTTTCGGGTGTGATGGTTAGGCGAGGACTGCACGGGAGCAGAGGCGGGTGGCGTGCCTCGGTGCGGCAGGGAAGGCAGTGTGTTAGGCGGGGAGGTGGGTCCGTCCTGGCATCCCTTGGCTCCACACCCGTGGAGCCCAGAGAGGTACTGCAAACCCTGTGAACCGCTGCAACGGGGGTGCCCGAGAGGCATCTGATAACCAAGACCTGGGGCACGAATCCTTCCCCCAGCCAGTGTGGGAGCCCTGTGCACAGGCTCCTGCACTGGGGAGCAGGATCAGTGCTCTGATGTGCTCACAGCTTCCCGGAGGGCAGGTGGTGTCCAGCAGGCTACGGCCAGATGGCATAGGGAGAGCAGCCGGGGGCAGAGATGGTGCAGATGCTCCTCATGCTGCCCTCCGAGGCTGAGAGGCTCTTGTAGTGGTCTCTATTTTGCAGTACTTTGGGTTTTCCTCTGCATGCAAATGTATAATGAGGCCCGTGATGGCTCTGGGCAGTGCCCGTGCCAGCAGGCAGTGGACGGGTGCAGATACTTTCAGCGTGTGCTGAATTGTTTGGGCACTCCCCTGCTGCGCTTGCATTATCGGGGAGCTGGGCCAAGACTGGGCATGGGGGAGAGTGATGGGAACAGAAAGGAGTAAAAAAAAAAACAACAAAACAAAACAAAAAAACGGGAGCAGGTGCTGGCTATTATGTATGAAGCAGAAAAAGAGGAGAGTTCTGGTTGAAAACAGAAGCTGAGAAAAGGCAGATTGGCAGCCAGCATATTTCTGGAGACAGCTTTCTCCTCTGTAGGCTGTGAGTCGCCTAAGAAATGTGTCAATAAAGCACACTCGCAGGCACTGTCTCTAATAAATATATATTTAAGAGAGACATTTCTTCAAAACTTCTGCTAGGAGATGTCTAATTCTGAAGGGATGGCATGAAAAATGACATCTCCAGTGGAAGCAGAGAGTTGCCATGGGAACTGGAACGCTCTGAATGCACATCGCTAAAACAAGAAAACATTCTCCCCAGCAAAGGAAATTAAAAATTACATCTGGAGGCATCTGCCCTCTGCTTGTCTCTGATGGGAGTATCAGAGTATTATGCAGCATATTGTGATTTGTGTAGTGGGTAGAACTGAAAATGCAATATTTGTTGCCGAATTTTTGTGAGTAACTGTGATAAAAAGCCTTCCTGTGTGCTGGACAGACAACGCTGGTGTCTGAACAGTGCTGGGGAAGGGAAGATTTAGAGCCATAAGGGAATTTCCTTTAAAAGGATTTTTCTTACTTGGGAATAAAACAACATCCTGAGTGCACAAATAAGCCCATCTCACTGTGTGTGGATCACCCTGCTATTCCTGGGGTTTGCTGGCCCCATTTGCTGGCCAGGGACTTCCCTGGGAGGCACGGTGATGGAGGGGCACGGTGCGTGTCTGGGGTTTTATCTCATGCTTTGGAGACTCTCTATTTCTGCTTCCAAGTCTTGGACAGCAAACACAGGAGGAGTCATTTCCGCGTGGCAGAGGTGGACTCGCAGTCCATGCTGTCTAATGCATTTCTTGGTGCGTTGGCAGCAGTGTGTGCAGAGGTAACACAGGGAGCTGGGTGAGCCCAGGCAGCAAGGAGAGCTTGCCGTACTGTACGACAGGACTCCAGCATCAGAGGAAATGCTAAATTGACCAGCGCAAGGCAATGTGAATTAAATAAGTTTATTTGTACGATGTATCGGCATTGCTGCAAACTAAATGAGCAGCGGCCATGCAGCCCAGAGACCCGTGCATGACGGGGGAGAGACAGCTCAGTGGAGACCTTGGCTCTGCGCACAGCTCAGCGGTCACACTGGCAAAGACCATGTTGGGGTGCATAAGGAAAGGAAAGCATTTGTCTGCATTGCCCTGGGGGTGGTGGTGAAGGATGCCAGAAGCGTCACCGGAGGCACACTGTCGCGGGAGATGATTAAGTTCTTCTGCTGAAGGAAATGCTAGCCAGGAGCTAATGGATAAGGGAACCAGAGTGCAAATGACTGTGTTGCTCCCTGCCATGGTTTTCTTGTATCTTCGTCTCACTACCTGGCGTTGGCCTCAGGGGACAGGCTTGAGAATTAAATGGACTCTTCCTCTCAGCTATACAGCAAGCCCCAGGAGCCACTTTCTTTTTCTTTTTTTTCTTTTCTGCACACTACAGTCCGTCATGCGGTCTGGCAATCCTCAGCCTGCAGAGCAACCTGGAACAAAATATAGCCAGAGGCATGGGAAGGCAGGGCTGGGGCTAAAAGGCAGATGGGGAAACTCAGGCACAGCAGAACTGCATTGCATGCTCAGTGCCATAGTGCAGATTAGCACCAATGGTGGGGTTGGAGCTCAGAGCTCTGCCTGCAAACCTCACGCACTTGATTGAGACATCTTGTTTATTCTTTCCCCCTCTGCAATGACATAAAATTAATGCAATGCAGTGTGTTTCTCATTTGATTTTTCTTGCATTTCTCTGCTTGCTTTCTGGCTTTCCAATCTTTCCAGTTGTTTTCTATGTATCAATGATTACCAGGTTAGCAATAGCAGTTTTGTATTGCACCCTTGTGCTTATCTTTTTCCTGGGGATCTGCCTTGAGCTCTGATGAACTACAGAGCTCAGTAGTTCCTTTCCAAATGCTAAGGATTTTACTGGCACTGATCTGACGTTTTTGCAGCTCCTCTTCAAGCATGTGAGTGGCCTGTTGGGAGGTGATGATTTCTGTTAAAGAAAGACTTGCTGCGAATGAGTTAACAAAAGGTTCAGTGTTTTTAGGAAAGGGAGTAAGTGATAACCTGCTGGGGCCAGTCTGCAAGCTCCCTGATGGAGAAGCTTCAGAGGTGCACCGCATCCACGCGGGTTCTGGATAAGCCTGGTCTAATGACTGACTCTCGCAGCCAAGTTATACACGTGTGAGGGCACACAGCAAAGGCAGCGGCTCAGTGGCTGCTTTGTTCTGGTGCCTTATCCCTCCCGTGTATGTGCAACTTCAGCCACAGTACTGGGGCACAGGACCTGCTGCAGTCTTTCCTTGAGGGTGCTGTTCACCAAAATTCCTTGATGTGGTCAACAAGAACATCATCACTGACCCCTAAAGAAGGAAATTAACTGAAGGTGAAGTCAGGAAGGCAGGCCCAGTACGAAATGCAGGTGTTTTGCCGGTAACATGGAGAGGTTTGCCTAATGCTGGAGTACCAGTCTGGCATCTTTGCCCTCATCTCATTGCTCCCTCCAGTGTGTACAGCTATGTAGGCACCCTGCAGGACTGTGGTCAGCAAAGTTTTCCTGGCTTTGGTTTTGTTAGGGCCACAGCTACGTGTACCAGCTGGCAACACGGTGTTGTCTGAATGCTCTTCCCCTGTCCACTGGGACTGGCAGGGATTCCCTTCCCCGAGCACCTCTGGCTTAGCCATCAAGGACAGGCTTTTATACTGAATATGTTAAATTATGCATGCTAATTTATATTCACACATTTTCTCATTGTATTTATAATATATAACAAACATGTTTATGTAGCATCTCTCTTCCATTACCACAGGGTCTCAAAGCACTGTAGAACCTCTAAAAGCAAGCTCATACATACATATTCCTCCTCTGTCTTCATAGCATCTGAGGGTGTCCTAAGTCCTTAAAATAGTAACTACAGTAGCTTTGTTCATTCTGTCTTTTCTGTCTGTAGCAAAAATAGCGCCACTAATTTGTAGTCTCTGTTTGTAGTCTGTATGTGTGAGAATGAGGGGTGTGTGTAAAGCCTCCATGACTGTACATCCTCTAGCAGTTGCTGCTTCTGACTTTCTCTTCTATCTGACTCTCTATTCTATTCCGACTGCACTTTGTGTTTATCAATAGCTTGCACCACACCCTGATTCTAACCTCTGTATGTGTATTTTATGTCACTTAATGCAGTAATAAGAATATGTGCGTGTGCATGCCTGCATGGGGCAATGAGGGGAAGCTAAGTTAAACTACATGAGCCAAATGTATGGTTCTGTTGAGTCTTGCGTTAGTTTTTTGCCTGGGCTCCTAATGGAGTAAGGCTTATCACATCTTTCTTTCTGCCTTTTGTCTTCTAAAAACTTTTGAGCCTGTTGGCTGATCTGAACAAAACCTGACAGGAAGGTAGATATCTCAGAGATTTTAAGTTCCTGCAAGATTTGTGGAATTATGCAGCTAAGTGGAAAAAGACCTGAAGTAGAGAGAGGTAACTAGATGGGATCAACTGCTGTTAGGCATCTGAAAAATAGGCAGGAAAAGCTGATCTGCGGGAAAGCAGCGTTTGTTGGCTCCACTAATGGTACAGCAGCATCTCTCCTAGGCTGTTCTGCTGGATAGAGCTCTAACCTGCATCCCCCACTCTTGGTAAATGTGAGAAAATGCCTTTCTCCAGCATGGGAGGGTGTGAAATCCCTATAGCATCTTCTACAGCAACACGTGGACTTACTCACTGCGCCAGGAATGCCTAGAGCCCCCTTATCCATTGTGTGTTGAGATAAAGAGGCAGTGTAGCATGCTCTGTTCAGGGAGTTCAGACCAGAAAACTGGGCTACCCTGTGCCATTACTGACATGGAAGTGCTAGGGAGGCAGTGCAGTTTCTCACCCAGAAGGGACAAGCAGATGCCCTGTGTGGCACTCAGCGCTGTGCTGGGACACTGGCTCCCTGCTCACTTGGAAGCAAGGAGGAATAAGATGTGCCTGACTCCTCTGCTTTCAGCAGTAGTTATGCCTTGATCCAAACTCCATAGCCAACGTGTTACGTAGGCATGGAGAGAGCTGAGACCTGGGTCAGAGCCACGAGCATGTGTATAGCACATTTGGAGACTGCTTAGGGATTTCTCTTCCAAGAACTGAGCTGATCTTCCCTACATAACCCAAGGAGTTTTTGCCCTGGGTGGCTTGTGCCCCAGGGATCACCTAGGAATTAGACATCCATCTAGGCATTACAGTGTGCCATAAATCCTAGACAAGCCATGCTCAAGTGGTAACTGGGTCACTTCATGGTCCTGCATCTGGTTCCTGCAGAGGACACTGGATGCAGCCATGTTACAAAGCTGCATATTGCGGCATGCTGTGTGAGACAGGCAATAAATCTCTTCATTGCATCAGCTCTCCCCTGGCCCTGCTAAGAAAGAGAGCCAGGGCAGCAGGCCATCTCTTTGAGGGATTTGACAGGCATCATCTCACTTCAACTGGGCTGAAAAATTAAGTACATGTAATTGTAGACCATGCTGATGTCTCTCATCATGTGTGAGTGGTTTCGTTGTCAGCTGTCTCTTGAGAAAGCCCCTGAAATTCTTTTCAACTTCTTGCTACCCCTATGCTGAAATATCCAAGTTGGGGGGAGAAAGGAGAAAAAGCACAGCTGGAAGTGATACCACACGCATATCTGTGTTTACAGATTTGATGACTTCTCTCTAGTCTGGCTGGAGGACATGGAATTGTAGACACTGATGTGCCATCACACCGGAGAGAAAGTAGTGATTAATCACCGTGGCTCACGGAGCAGCAACTTGGGAACTGTCTGTACAGCAAACACTGGCAGTCCCAGGGGATTCGAGCAGCAGTGGTGGGTGCTAAGCCAACCCCTGTGAAAAGATGTCTTGGCACCCCAGGATGGGAGGGACAGGCTTGATGCTTTCATGGAGAGCAGCAGATAGCCTTGTTTCCTGTGTAAATGTGATGCCTTTTTGATCATAACTCTGCAGAATTCACCGGGAGTGTAACTGAGGGGGTCAGATCTGTTACACAGACTGAGTTATTTCAGCTTTACGAGTGAGACAGGGTGACCACTTCTGGAAGCAAGCAAATAGCCGAGCAAAACTGCATTAGACAAATAGTTCATGACACATAGGCACAGCTAGATACAGATCTGATCCAAAGGTCTCATTGGCAATCCCCTGCAGGCTTTTACTCACCCCTGCTTTTGTTGAGATAAGACATTTGTTTCAGACATTTATATTGTTTCTTTCCTTACTGTGTGGTTTATTTTGCAGAGTACAAATTTCCCAGTGCTCAGTCCTTGGCTGACCCCACTTTGCAGTGGATGAGCATCCCATCATCTTTAACCATCTTGTCCCAGGTGGGAGCATGAGGCTAAGGCCAGCCTTCATCCACGGGACCCTGGTCATCATCTTCATCTCTACGCTCACTAGAGAGAGGCAGATGCCATCAGAGGCAGTCAGGTCTGGGTGGGCTGACCGATGTCTGGGATTACCCTCCCACCATAGACAAAATGGGGTCAAGGAGGTCTCTGTTATGTCTTGATGCTTCTGCCCAAGTGAGTTTTTCTGGAGATGTGTTGGTGGTTTAGGTAGTTCAAGGAATTAAACCTGATGCCGCTCTTAGTTCTGTCTGGCCTGCGCAGGACTGGGCCAGCTGCCAGGCCTCCTGGTGACACTCTTGGCCATTTGGCATTGACTTCTGTAGGCTGTGTGGTGTCCTACCAAAAGCCTTTGCTTCTTACTGATTTCAACTGTTTCAATTCTATGTAATTCTATATACAGAGGTGGCTACAATTTATTCCTATGTAAGGAAGGCTGCTGGCAGGACCAAGACACCCTATGTATGTTCTGGGTTATTCTTCTTTGAAGAACATGTGCATGCTGCCATCCACTTTTGGGAAAGATGCTCAGGCTGAACTCATCAAACCTGGGTAAATGTCTGCAATATGAGACTTGGCTTTTGCTTGTGAACAAGTAACTTTGTATTCAAGGATGCTGAAGCACTAAGACAGCCAAGCAACATCTGAAAATATGTATTTTTACTTTGGGACTGGGAGTTTGAAGAGGTTGACTGTGACCTCTCTATGTGTTTTCTGAGATCCCCAAGTCAAAATGAATTGAGGAGAGAGAAGGAGCAGTGCTGAGAGCTGCCCAGATCTCTCTGCGCTCCAGCTCTGCTCTCCCTTTTGGAGATGCTGGAGGAAATGCCAGTACCTTCTCCATTTTTTGCCATCTCTGTTCCCCAGCCTTCCCCTCCTGACCCATGCATAGCCTCTGCTCCCAGCATACTTGGTGTGAAAGCATCCCAGGTGCAGTAGGGATGTTTGTGGTCCTGACATTAGCAATAGCTCTTGCTGCTTTGTGGCCTTTGGGTGGCAGGAGCTCCGTCAGTCTATGTCCTTGGAGTCAGCTTTATCCCCTGGCTGGGCTGGACAAGCCTAGGAGGCATTAACAGCGCTGCAGTGATGTTCACTGAAATGTTTCCTTCTGTGCTGCTATTCCTGAGCTCCCTAGCAAAAAAATGCAAGAAAACCATCTCTAATGTCTGTGGGAGAGTCTTGCTGGCCCTGCAGCAGGAGAGCAGCACTGAAGGCTACATCAGGGGTTTCTTGTGTGTGGTTGGTGATGTAGAAGATGTCATGTCTCCATTCCTGCAGCTCTTGCAAGGGAGGTTGTGGTAAGAGGCAAGACTGCCCTCTCCCCTGTGCTCTCCCAGTACTGGCACAGCAGTCCCAAGGGCAAAGACACAGAGAGAGTACCCTGTGCCACACCACCCAGCGATGTGCCCTTCCTTCTTCAGTGCCTCTCTTCTTACTGAAAGGAGACACAACTCGGCTCCCACTTCCCAAAACAAGGCAGCACCACAGGTTAAAAGGCCATCTGAAAAACCAAGGTAGGAACTGGCAAAGGCAGCAGCCCTGTTGTGGTGGGACTGATGCTGTCAGTGAGAGGAGGCACCCAAGGATGGAGTTCTGGCTGGGGGCTGCAGCGTGCTGGCTCCGAAGGCAAGGGCTGCCCTGGGTTGTGGTGTGGCTTGGCTCCAGCGGGCTCATGGGGCTTGTAGCAAAGGTCATGGAAGCCTCTTTTTTTCCAGAGGCTAAAATTGGAAGGAAAATTAAATCCCCCCACTGAGAGGCTGAGAAAACAAAGAATGCAACAGCCAAAAAGCTTCTGTGTGCAGCTGCAAAAATTACCTTCTGCTGCTTATTAATTAGCATGGCAAGGATTTGGGAGAAGGCATGAGGTGGAAGTCAGTAGTACAAACCAACTTCTTGTGTTTCCCTTCCTGGGGGTGCTGGGTTAGCTGTAAAGCACCGTCCTGTCCAGTGTGCTTACTTTGGGTTACATAACATGGGAAAGAGCTACGCAGCATCCCCTCTCTCTTTGTGGTGACACTGTCCTCACCGCAGGCTGGTGGAAGTCCTTCCCAAAGGATTTTGTGTATTTGAGTGGACACTGGACAGGTCCTTGGAAGAGGATCACTGAATAAGGGGACCTCATCAAGCTGAGAAACTCTTGAGCTGAGGCTAAATGCAGTCTAGGAGGGTGTTAAGGGGCATTATCAGCTTGTTATGGCACTTTTTAGGTTGTGACCATGGTTGGAGAAGGGATATTGGGCTGGCTGGATTCCAGAGCAGTTCATACGGAGCCCAGTGCAGATGCATCTACCTCCAGGAGCTGGGCTGGAGCAGTCTGAGGGTTGGTACCCCTGGGTGCAGAAGAGCTTGAATAGCACTGTCCTGCTTTCTAGTCTCAGCCATGTCATTCACAGAAACACCAGTACAGACAGGCTTGTCACCTCCGAGCTCCCTTAGGTCCCAGCACTGCCTCGAGGAGGTCCCAATTCCCTCGCTCATCCAGCTTATCTCTGAGATAAGGCTGTGCAGCCTCCCTGACGTCAGCACAGCAGCCAGGAATCCCCTGCACGAAGCCGCAGTGGCTTCGCCCCTGTTTTAATAGTGCACATCATTTGGGAGCCTCCAGTGCTTGGATGCAGGCACATCATTTCTGCTAGCTTGCGGCATAGCCTCTGGGAACCCCCGCCTGGGAAACGTGACTGTGTTCAGCACATCCGCAAACCTCAAGAGCTGAAACACAACCGTCCGAGTCAATTATATTACAGCTGAGATTCTTAAATAAACAGCACTTGATGAGTGCAGCGGGATGTTTAATAAGAGCCTCCTCAGCCCCCTGTGCCCCCCGCCTCCTATAATCACTTGTAGAGGCAGCCCTACAATCTACAGCCAGCGAGGGGAGAGGCAGCGAGGCAGCATAATTTGTATTCCAGCTCTGCTACTGCTCCTAGTGCTTCCAAGAAGCAAGTAAAAATAGCACTCCGTCATTTTGTAAATAATAGCTATCTCCTCACAGGCCCGGGGAGTCACGAGCACTTAAAAGGGAGATTGCGGGAAGGGAGGGAAGTCTACCTTGAGCCAGGGCCAGGAAGATGGGACATGGGGACCCGGAGGAGGGGACAGGGGAGGACAGGTGAAATGGAAACCCTGAAGCACGCTAGCAGCAGCTGCTGCTGCTGCTTTACACCTTCTGCATGCACAAGGGAAGCAACCGACCCTGCTGGTGTGGGGCTCAGAGCGGCAGGATCCGACCCTCCACGCAGAGCTAGTAGGGATGTTTATTGCCTGCACAAGCAGCTAGATCTGGCGCAGCAAATTCTTGGAGAAGGAGCGGGGTAGCTTTTAAAGAGCAGGCAGGTGTAGGGAGTGCCATGGTAACACTGTGGGAAGGGATGTTATAGCTTTTGTTTTACATTTGCATTGCAGATCTGCCCAGCTGTGGGGGATTTCTGCAGGCGGGAGCAAGGCAGCGTTGGCTGGCAGGCAGGGATGGGGCTTTGTACCATGTGGGAGAAGGGGCAGCTCTGATCGGCCTGCAGCACCTTGTTCCTGCTCACACACTTGCTCCAGATGGTTTTAGAAACACAGTTGTGCTGAAGCTTAGGAATAAGCTGAGCCTATAAATGGGAAAAGCCCCCAGACAAGGGAATCGGCCTCAAATAAATAGCTTGGCAACATGGCATGCCACTTGGGTCTCTAAATTCTGCCCATGTTCAAACATTGAACCTGAAAATCTCTTGCTCTTCTAATTTTGTGACTGCTTCAGGGTCTTTTTTTGCTTTCCCAGTCCCCAGGTGGCAGCAGCTTGGGGCATGGTGAGGCTCAGCAACATGGCCGGAGGGTGCTTGTGCAGCCTGCCAAGAGCAATACCGTGCCCCCTGCTGGGCAGTGGTGCACCAGCCCACGCCATTCCCTAGGGCTCTGGTCCTTGCTCCACTCTGGCTTCCTACCTGAACCAAGTCTCTCTTCCCCCTCCCCCCCCCCAATTATAAAACAGGACTGGAAGCATCCACCTGCTACCCCAGCAGGCTTGAAGGCTCAACTCACTTGTACATGTAAAAAAAACTTTGAGTCACAGGGAAAGATGATGCTAGAAAAGGAAAAATGCCATGTAATATTCTGCAACGGGTCTAGGGAGAGTGCCTAACCCTCTGCAGTACAGTCCTTAATTATTAAATCTTTGGTGAGAACTGGGCAAGACAGCCAAGCTGCAGCATGAGCATGTCTGTGGATTGAGAAGGAGATGAGGATTTCCCTGCCATGTCTCTGAGCGGAGGCAGGAGATGCTCCTCTCTCAGCTTTCTCTTGCTGCAAAAGTAGATGCAGTTTCTTCTTGTTCAGGCTCAGGGTGGGTAGGTGTGAGGGTAAGGAGAGGGGAGGCTGGCTGAGTAGCTCCTGATTTCTCTGGAGGAGAAGATGTCACCATCACAGAGCTGATGAGCTCCGGCAGAGCTGCAAGCAGTGTGGATGCTCTTGGGCTGTAGGATCATGAAGGAAGCGAATCTCTGAGGCTGGAGCTCACTCTGTGCCGCTGGTGTATTACTTATCTCTGGATTGCCCAGCTCCGCTGAAATCCCTGCTTGCGTAGCAATGATTTAAGCTCAGAAATCCCTCTGGATCCCAGCCAAATCCTGCCCTTGGGAGCACACATTAACAGGGAAAGTTCAGTCTGGCATTTGCCAGGAAAGGTGCAGGGAGCCCATTTTTCTAAGTGCTGGCGGACATCAATAAGCCAGTGACCGAGCCAGGCCCCCCCAGTTTGTCCCTGCACTGGGCGCTGACTTGCAGGCACAAAGGGGTCCCACCCAGTTCCAGCGGGTTTGCATGGCCTGGCCCGGGGGGGTACATCTGCGGTCTGGAAATGGGGGATCCTCTTCAGACCCAAGCTGTAATTAATTATTAATATTAATACATTAACGGTGTTTGTTAATGCCATTATCTTTGATTGGATTTGTCAGTAGATTGAAGGGGTGGGAAGCTCTGGAGCTCTGTGACAGCCAGGTTACAGCACGTTAAGGACATAAAGGCTCACATAAAGATAGCAGGATCATATCAAAAGGTGTCCAAAACTAGTTCTGCCTTTTTACCTCCTCATCACTTCCTGAATCCCTTCCCTTGTACTTGGACCCCAAGGATCACATTGTAAAGCATGGGTGCTTTCATGGACCCCTGTCCCTCTGCCCCCTCAGGTGCAGGGGACAATTTATTCTGCACCTCACAAGGACTGGCTTCACTGGCCATGGGCAGCCATGGATCCTGATTTGATGACCACGGCTGTAAATTATTATCTTGGGCACACTGAATGCCAAGAAGGGAGGAGGGGAGGGAAGAGAGAGTTTGTGTTTTCTCTAAAACATAATTAGCTTTCTCTCGCTGCATGTGTTAGCAGAAAGAGCCTCGCTTCACTAAATGTTCTTCTCTGCTGTGTATCTCATTTGAGGACTTGTTTGGAGGAAGACAGAGAGAATACCCTGAGTGTTTAAGTCTTACAGAAGTAACTCATTTTGTTCAGGATGATGTCTTGTTGGCTTCTGCGTGTTTCAGAAAGTGTACCGCATACATATTTCTCTTTAACCTTCTTTTTATCGCATCAAGACAAGATCAAGGGTTACTTATATAGCACAATAATATCAGCCACAGGCTGTGTCAGAAGCTTTCCAGCCATAATAACGAAAGACATGTATACGTATATTTTAGCCATTAAGGAGAAAACCCTGCCAGAATGCATTATCTTATTTTTGGATACAAAACTTTGAATCACAAAACTAGCTTCATAGTACTGCAAAACAACTGTCAGGGGACAGAAGGATTTCCATAACTGAATTGAGCAATGGGCCATCCAGGCTACTTGCAAAGCTGCTGCAGTGGCCAAAATGAGGTACTATGCATAAAATATGAACTCTTCTTTGGGGCTCTAAATTGGTTCTTGCATTGGGAAAGCAGCTCTGAGCCAGCTAATGCCATACAAAAAGAGCACAATTGGCATGTTCTATCCCTGAAGTGGTGAGGATTTATGGTAACGTAGTGCTAAACTCAAGGCACCTCACCCATCATTTTTTCAGTACAACCCAGTGGGCAGAGCGTAGGACCATGAATCTGGCAAATCACTATGCCTTGATTTCCCTGCAAAATGGGACAGCAGCAGAGATTTCAATTAGGAAACATGCTGAAATCGTAATGAAGTCAAGAATGAGAGCTGTATGTGCTGTTTGGCACATGTGCTTGTGGCTGTGTTCTGCAAAGCACTTTAGTTTATTTTTACCTGAAGGCATGTGATTAAGATTGCCCCTGGGTTTTAGCACTCGGGACAGGAACTGGGGCTCTGTGGTTCTGCTGGGGCAGTGAGGCTGCTGTTCAGCATCCACAAGGGTGTCGCAGCCTGGGATGCAGGGGAGCGTGTGATGCAGGCGAGCAGCAGCTTTGCAAGAGCAGCCTCTCACCAGGAGCGAGGCACTTAGGAGAACAGCAAACACAATGGCAGTAAAAGGCAATCAGAATATTGATTCTTTTTACATACAGATAAGCCTGAAGCTGTAACAACCCCAGGGTTTCCTAAAACTGGTGGAACATTGCTAGGCTGTTTATCAGGCTGGGAGACACAAAGGGATTTCAGATTAAAAGGAGTTTCAAAGCATCAGGGCTTACCTCTGTACTGAAAACGTGTGGATCTGTACCACATTATGTATCGTGTAGCTGCATACATTTTGTAAACACACATTGTCTGGCTGTGTGGGACATATTCATCCTTGGTGTAAGTGTGGAAAGTAGCAGAACTACATCAGAGATTAATTTGACCAATTACGAGTGATAAAATCGGCCATTGTTCAGGGCACAGCAGAGAGCACGATGCCGGCTTGCTGAGGGCTCGCCAGGGAGGCGCCTGGCAGGAAAAGCCACCACATAACAAACCCCAAACCCTTCCCTATACAAGCAAATTCAGTTCTCTAATTGCTTTTTTTCCCCTTTTTTTTGTCCCAGACAGCGTAACTGAAGTCAAGACCGACATTTACGTGACAAGTTTTGGCCCTGTCTCGGACACAGATATGGTAGGTGCCACTGGCTCATCGCCTCCTGGGGAGGGATGGCTTCTCCTGCAGCCACAGCGGACATGTCCCACCCTCGTCCCTCTACAGTCTGGGCAAAAGCAGGATTTTCCTAAATGACAAGAACATGACAAGCATCCCAGCTGCCTGCCTGGGCATGAGTGGGCCTCATCATCTTCTTGCAAGCCAGGGGGAGCTTGGTGTGGGTGGTAGACAGGGATTGTTCCTCACGTGTGTTCAGGCTTTTAGAAACCAATTGATAATGCAGCCTTGAAGGGTCGATACCTTTGCACCACTCAAGCACACTGCAGGCTTTAGGGTCTTTTTCCTTCTTGCAAGTGCAACCTAATGAAAAGGGGAGGTCTGCCCATGGGACCAAGACCTGTACATGCTCCACCCATTACATGCTTTGACAAACACCTTCACTGTAGCCAGCTTTCCTTGACCTGACTGTGCGTGGAGGAAGGAAGGTGCTTCCTGGGAAGAGGGGAGGATGCCAGAATCTGGCCTGTTTTGGTGGCAGTGCCAGAAGAGGATGGTTCACCATCAAACTGTCCTTAGTGCTTGAACCAGAAGGGAGGCAAAAGAGAAAAAAGAAAAAGAGCTGATTGCAATATTTTGTCATGTTCAGGGAAAATTATTAATGAAAAGGCCTGAGGTCTGAGTTTAGGCTTGTATTCCCACAACAGTTTGTCTTCTAATTAAAACAGGACTGTGGAGCATAATTAATAGTGAGCTTTCTCAACAGCATTTCTTGCAGCTCATATTCCACATGCATCCAGGCGCACAGAGAAGAGTTGGCTGTTCATGGTTGCTCAAAATTTTGAGGATGCCACATGAGGACAGTCACGCATTCAGGACTGAGACTCTCCTGCACGTCCAGTCCCAGAGGTGACCTGGTGCTGGCACAGCCCAGGCCAGCAGTGGGCAGTCCTGGCCTTGGAGGGAGCCCACTTCGGGAGAGGGAGCAGGCATTGCTCTCATCAGCTAGGTTAGGCAGGAGTAATGTCCTGCGGCTCTCGTGGCCCCTCTGGAGCTGGGAGGGTTTCATTTTCTGTGTTGACATGGCCATGAAGATCTCTTCAGCTGCCCCACTGACAGCCCCATGCTAGCAAGCGGAGGAGTTGGGGGAGAATAAAATCTGTGTTTCATTGAGGTGCTAGCCCCATCACGCAACCCCATCCTTCTTTGGAAAGATCATTCCCTTCCAGGGTTAGAAGTTAACCTGATGTCAGCGTGGCCAAGAGTATTAGTTTCATCTGAGTTCTCTCTCTATCTCACTTGCTTTCCTACAGCAGCAGAGACCCATAATATATTCAGCAATCTTAGCCCTTGGGGAGTATCTGATAATTACTTCCAAGGTGGAGCATATTTGATTAAGGGAGTGTGTATAATGAACTGTGAAGAAGAAATATGAGGTATTGAAAAGAGGAAGGTATTCTCTGCAATATGATTTAACAAAATGAATTTAAAATTAGGAAGACAGTTAAAGAATAATAAATTATTTCCCCTTTGCGTGCTTTAGTTCCATGTGTTTTACAAATGCATAGCAAATGTGTTTTAGTGTGCCGTTCTGGTACTAAATGCACTCAGAAACACGAGACAGAGAAACCCCATCTCCTTGAGAAGCGTGGGGAGAGCCTGCTCTTCTGTGGTGGTTCCTTTCATCTCGGGAGTGGGGAAGTCCCTCCTTCCCTGCTTGCATCTGCCTGGTGATCTCGCTCCCGTCCCTCCTACAGCCATTACTCATTGCAATGGAAAGCCGCTCCTGTGCATCTTGATGCAGACAGAGACTGTAATTATGATGATGGAGGAGAGGCAGGTAAAACTGCTGTGGAGAGCGGAGGAGAGCAGCTGCTTACAAAGCGTGGAGGAGGACATGTAGACCTTTTCTCTGAGATGCTCCAAGGGACTTCTGATCTCTCTTTCAGTGTGGTTTGGAAAGTAGAGCCTGATAGGACCTGACATATGCCTGAATCTTCAGTAGTGAGCTCTTGCAGCTTTGCCTCAGTCCCCAGGAAATTGAAGGGGGAAAAAAAAAAGTTTAAGGGAATTTTATTCTTTGGTGGATAGACTATGGAGACAGACTCAGTCTTGATGTTTTCGGCCACTTCTATAAGGTGAAGAGCATAATGTAGAACTAAGTGTCCTGATTAAAAGGGGCGACTTGGGAATGATGCTCTCAGGGAAAGAAGTATAGAAAAGAGGGGAAGACTCTGAACATGATTTCTCTTTTCTTTGGGAATGATTCCTTAGCATAAAAGAAGAGAAACAGGGCCTGGGAAGTTGTTATAAAAGTTTTACTTCTTTGTTTTTTAGTAGAAACAGGGAGTTCTGAATAAGATAGCTCTTCTCCTGATACGGACTTTTCCCAAACCTACCTCCTGGGACTGCACACAAGCTCATTCCTTTTTTTTTTTTTCCCTTTACTGAGCTTAAAACCACAAAGTGAAGGTAGCTTCCATGAAGGGGCAGAATATCTTGTACAGGGCAGAGCCTGTGGGAATGTAGGATCTTCTCTTTCCTTCCCCCAGCCAGGCTCCAGAAACTTCACATTTGAGCTGGAGTGGCTCTGTGGCCAGGGAGCAAGGATGAATTTCTTTACCAAGATGCTTTCATTCAGCTGCCATCTGCTGCAAAACCTGTAGGAATTTCTACGACCTATAGGAAACTGATGCGCAGCAGCTTTTAAATGCTTCTGAGAAGAGCTGCAGGAAAGAAATCACTCACAATGATAAGTTTAGTTGGTCCTGCAGCCTCCAGGAACCCGTAAATAAAGACTATGAGTCTGCAATGGCAGGGGAAGAACAGCTGGGACAGACAGATTTTCCAAAGCCCCTGCCTCTCTCTGAAAGCCTTGTGAGCTAATGAGATCCTTCCTTAGCAAGAGGAGGTGTGTGTCGTAGAGGTGAGCAGTGGTGCAGCTCATGCTGAGGGGCTGAAGAATTTCCCACAAGTGACATGGACCCTCAGAGGACATGGGGTGGCTCAGGTCACAGGGAACAGCAGTCCCTTATGCCAGGCACTGGGCAAGTTGATTTAATTTTGCCTTGGGGTGGCCATGGAGCTGTAGCGCCTTTGCTGCTTGGTCAAGTGGTTTCCAAGGCTGCACGCACCGAGCAAGGAGCTGGCCCTGGCTGCAGGGTTTCAGAGATGTGACTTCTAATTGCCTCAACTGGAATTTGGCCTAGGAAATGGGTTTCTACACTAGTGGAAAGAAAAAAAAAAGGGGGGAGGAAAAAAAAGAAAAAAGGGAAAAAATAGGAAAAAGAAGAAAAAAGAAAAGAAAGTCACAGGATCTTGTAATGCAAGTTTGTGAGGTTCTTGATTCAATGCTTTTCCAGAGGTGGCCTAGGGAACAAAATGACATTAAGACAATGTCATGAAACTTTATTTCTTTTTTTTTTTTATGAGCGGGGGTATAATTACCAGTATCCTGGCCAAATTCCATCTCCAGGAACTTTTATTTTTGCCTTTTTAAATTCCTGTGTAGCTGCGCATAATGGTTCCCTGCCCTGAAACATCTGGATAAAGGTGGTGGTGTAGCAGGACTACCCCAGAACTGGCCACTGGCCACTGTAGGCTGTATTGCAGCTTGTGTGCAGTGGTCAGACAGATTGAAATGCAAATTTTGGCATCATATGTAAGTCATTATAAAAAATGTGGTAAATGCCCTCTATCCTCCACAGATTTCTCCACTGCTGCTAATCCACACTTCTTGTTGCATCACACTTCATGTCAACCAAGGTGTGCCAAAACACAGTATGCTCAATGACAGAAGATATTTACCATTCCTTGAAGCGGCTTGTTTGCAATGAAGAGCTGAGTAAAACAAGACTTATTTTTCTCTTCTTTCTCCACAAAGGAATACACTATTGATGTCTTTTTCCGGCAATCCTGGAGAGATGAAAGGCTGAAATTTGACGGTCCCATGAAAATACTTCCCCTGAACAACCTGCTGGCCAGTAAGATCTGGACTCCTGATACCTTCTTCCACAACGGGAAGAAATCTGTTGCCCATAACATGACAACACCCAACAAGCTGCTGCGCCTGGTGGACAATGGTACCCTCCTGTACACCATGAGGTAAGTTTCGGTCTCCTGGGCCAGGGTCTTCCAGGTCCCTATACACAGGCAGGCAAGGATGGGACCTCAAGGTATGTTACAGCAGGGTTTGTGTAGACTTCCACTGATTGTTAGCACATTTGAGTCTTATCCTGCTGCTTTCCCTGCTATCCTTGTTTCCTACCTACGTAGCATCACTGATCCTCAACTTAAGCACATTTTTACAGGTAGCTTTTTTCTCATCATTCATGTTGATTTTTTTTCTTTTATGTGATGAGGTAGAAGTGTTGGGATCTATAGTTTGTGGAGTTAGTGTGCCACCCAACTTATTTTTGTTCCTGGTCTCTGATGGGATATCAAGTCAGGTTTCCAGTATTGGTAGGGGAATACTGGGATAGGAGACTGTGTTATTCTCCAGCAGCTTGAGAACAGATCTAAATTTGTTCAGCATGTTACACCGGAGCTGTTTGAAACTTCTAATGAGCCCAAGCTTGCTTGTGAGAGCAATGGGGTTTCTTTTCCTACTTCATGGAATCAAAAATCCAA
Source organism: Haliaeetus albicilla (assembly GCF_947461875.1). NCBI lineage: Eukaryota > Metazoa > Chordata > Aves > Accipitriformes > Accipitridae > Haliaeetus > Haliaeetus albicilla. The sequence goes on from NC_091505.1 coordinate 12,477,713, forward strand.
ATCTGTGTAATCATTAGGAAAAAAAATCACCAGCTTATTAAAAACTGTGCTTTGGAGGTGCTGGGTTTGGAGAGGCCATTGGAAGTTCTCAGTTTAACCCAGCCCAGGTTGTCCCCAGCTGAGCAATCAATGCGAGCCCTGAACATGAGGCAGCCCTGCAGCATGAGACCCCAGGCAGTGATACCGCCTGTGCAACCCCACTGTGAGGTCCAGCAACTGGGCCCTTCCTTCTAAAACATGAGTTGCTGTTGGGGAACCATGCTTCGGCAGTCATCTTCTCTGGATTTCTCAAGAACAGCCCTGGTACATACATTTATCACTAAGCTGCAACAGGTGGAGAGTATGAAGAGAAATGCCTTTGGGTTAATTGTATGTTTGTTCCGAACTATTCAGATATTCCTGTATGCTTGTAAGCTATTCACCCACATAAATAATGTTTGCCACCTGGGGTTGATCTACTAATTTGCCTTCTGAGGTAAATGGGCTTATAAATGAAACAACAAGCTACTCATAGATGCACAAGAAAGGTGTTAAGTTGGTTTGTGAAAGGTGTAAATCTTTGCTTTCAAAAATTATTTTCTCTGCCTCCATCTTCAAGCTGATCCTAACTAATAACAGGCTTCATAGTGGATTCTGTGTGCTGAGATGCTGCACTTTCACCTCTGTTTTTTGAGGACCAGGCAGAATTTAATCTCTTCCTAGTTAAGCTGGCTGTGAATCTACATAGTGTCAGCAAGTTTTACAGCCTACATTGATAAACAATGCTCTGCTTTTGTGCAGCAGTTCTCGAATATGAGCTAATCCTGCTGGTGCCCTGGGGGTTTAGGTCTCCACACATCAGTGATCTCACGTTACTGAGGCAGATGGGGTAAATGAAGGGAGAAGCCCAACTTGGCTTAAGGGCTGCGTTCTGCTCCCAGCTCTCTGACCTGCATGTGGATGACTAACACTCCCCCCCCCCCCGTTTGTATCATTGTCTGACTGTAAAGTATTATAGGAGCTACTGGCATAAGACAGCAAAAAAAGGACTCAATTTCAGGGCTTTTATATCATTTCACTTCTTCTTTATTCAGCAAACAGCCATTAGCTTCAGCAAGTTTTGTGTGACTGAGAAAGTATTGGATTTACTTTTCTGTTTAGGGCTGGGCAGGTGCCAGGATGGCAGCATCACGAGGCTCTTGGGAATGAGCTTCTTGAAGAAAATGGAGTCATGGGACTTTTAAAATAAATTCAACACATCTTTCAGTTTAGCTGCCTCCCAAAGAAGCGGGGAATGAATGACAGTCTGGACCTCCCTTTGCGTGTGCTCCTGCTCCCCTTAAATGTACCTCTAAGGCTTTCTAAGAGGTGAAGAGCCCACTCAGAGATAACCCAAAGGTCGAGGGTTGGATGTGAGGCCCTTTGTCACGTGATGCATTGCACAGTGCCAGGAGCTGTAGTGCATGGAGATCTTTTCCTTACCCAGCACAGACTGCTGCTCTGCAGATGTGTGTGAAGCTATCCTGATGAGGCTCTAGGCAGTATTGGACCAGCCTGATGCTGGAGATGTGGTTAGAGCTGGCCAGATGGCCACCTGGAAAGCAGTGCCCACTGCCCGGGACAGTGTGTCAGGGGTGAAGCAGAGCTCCTCTGGCTTTGCAGTTCAACACATCAAGGATGGGATGTCTGTCCTGGTGCATCTGATCATTGCCCTTCTCACTGCTGCTGAAGGAAATGTCTGCTCAGGGCCACAGAGGGTCTTTTGAGTGAGGCTCAGAAAGGAAAATGCAAGGGCACAGACTGCATGGTCCAGGACTGTGCTTCAGGCTGAGGCTCAGACAGGAAAATGCAAGGGCACAGACTGCATGGTCCAGGACTGTGCTTCAGGCTGAGGCTCAGACCCCAAGTCCTACCTGGCTCTGCCACTCATAGGCACACACACCTCAGTTCCCCTGTAAAATTATGATGATGGTATTACCCTCCCTTGTTAAGTGCTTTGAAACCTCCTCCCAGGAAAGGGCTGGAAGAAGACTCATGTTTTATGTCCAAGTGACACATTCACTGTTGTCCCCCCCGCACAGGGGCATGCACATGTGTCCTTCTCAAAGGAAGGAGCAGGACCATGAAGCCAATCTCAGCCCCACAGAGCTGACATCCAGCAAAGTGCACATCCCGAAGAGGCACGTTCTGTCCTACTGACTAGGGAGTGGGTTTGGACCTCCACCAGATTTCCCCTGGTCTGGCAGGACTGCCCAGGTGATCCCTTGCAGGCTCTGTCTAGACTGGTAGATTGCCATGCAGTTTGACTCCTGAGACATATCCTACTCCTTTACCTTCAACCAGCCAATATCCTTGAGGGATCAGTTCTGCTGATGTGCAATTAGGGGCATGTCTCTTGCTATTTATCCTGCTGTGAAAGCCAACTTCTCTTAGTCAAGGCTTACATTTATAGATGAAGTTGCTCTGGTGGAACAGCAACTCTGACACATGCATCCAGCAAAATTACACCTGTGTGACAATATTTATAGCTCCCGGAGAGAACCTCTTTATCACTGACCTGAGCTTCAACAAGTCACACAACAGCTGTAGCTGAGCGTCCGGAGATTTCCTTTAGTCGCAGCACAGCCTCCTCATGGGTCAGTGCAACATCACAGTGCAAACATCTGATCACTGACTCAGGCCTTAGCACCTGCGTGACAAGATGGCCTTTGTGACCGCAGCACAAAATTGCATTTCTCTATTCACCTCCTTCTGGCTACTGGGGAAGGGACAGGATTACTGATCCCTCTGCCTCTTCCCTGCTACTCTGGATACCTTAGAGGGCATGGGGAACACAGTTTTATTATGTAGCCCTGCCTCTGCAGGCTTGTTTGTGGAGCCCCTACAAGATCCAAGTAGTTCACAAAAGCCCAGCTAGGGCCTCAAAGCTCTGGTGTCAGACCTGAGTACAACAAATGGGGAATTGTGCATGGATTGACATAAGGTACAGACGAAAACTCAACTGCTGCAGCAATCTCTGGATGTACTCTCTGGCTCGAATTGTGGGGGGCACATAGATAATGTTCTGGTTCTTCCTAGCCTTGAAGCAAATGAAAACAGTGAAAGCTTAATGCTGTGCCGATGGGATTCAACTTTGTGAATCCAGGCTTTAAAGAGCTCTCCTCCTCTTCACAGGGACTGTCAGAGTGGCATGTTGAGGCTTTGTGGTTATTGTCAGAGTGGTTCCCAGTCAATATGTGCTCAAGTTATGCACTTAAAGGACGTTTTCTTTAATGCCAGGCTGACGCATTCAGCTGCATGCCCAAAGACTTTGCCTCAAGGACCTATATTGCTAAAGACAATGGAAAGTCCTTAGCGGCAGTGCACAAGCATGTGGGAAGGAGGGTCAGTGAACCCCTGGGTGGGGCAGAGGCAGAACAGGAGGGAAAGCTGAGTACAAAGGCACCCAGGACACGTGCAGTCCTACCAGGGCAGTTGAACCCCAGGTAACAAGTCTTGTACCTAATGGGGCATGCTCAGGGGTTTGAGCTTCCCAGGCTGCTTTTTGAAATCACAGAGCTTCACAATGTCTCTTCCAGCAAAGGCTTTGTGTTGTCTTTACTGCCTGGTTTTTTTAACCCCTGGGCAACTTCTGGGAGCTGTAGGCTGGAGCTTGCAGAACCCTTCCACACGATGGAAGTGCAACCATCATTCTCCTTTCTGCAAGAGCAGCAGCTGGGACATGCCAGCACCAGCTCCTCTGGGTAGTATGGACTGGAAACTATTTGACTGCATCCCATGTCAGGGATGATCCTAAACAACAGCATAAATGGACCCAAGCAGATCAAAGCTAGACTGCTAAACATGCAAGCAGATGAATAGATGAGGTGAGGTTTGCACAGCCTGCTTTTCCCTGCCTTACAGATTCCAGAATGGATCCAAAGGTAGAAATCATGTTTTCCGGGCTTGGTTTTGTGAAGGCAGACTTTTGTAAGGAAGCTGTCCCAGGAGGGAGAAATCTTCAGAGATCACCTTATCTCGCTGCATTTCTGCCATCATGGGCTGAAATCTCCAGGGGCTGGGAGAAGATGCAAAGTGAATTCAGTGCTTTCAGATCCAGCACAAGGATCCTAGAAGCAATTTGGCTTTCAAGCTCAAACCCCAGCAATTAAACCTAACCTAGATTCTCACACAGCCTAAACCGTAAACACTATTCGGCCTGACTGTGGTTATTAATGAATCTCCTAGAGGAGAAATCAGGACAAAACTCAAGCAATATCCCTGGCATAAACAAAGTTGGTTCTGCTGTGCAGGGTGCTGTCATGTTTTTGTACCACACATACACCAAGGGATTATTACATTTGCGTCCCAGAAATTGGACTGAGACTCTCGCTCATCCTGCAGCACGACGCTCATCCTGCAGCACGACGCAGGTAACGACAGGGGCTCTAATGACACATCAAAGGCTTCGCTAAGCTCCTGGTAACCATGAGAACGAAGCTGAAGTGGTTTGTTGTACCGTCAGCCCTGGGAGAGGTATGTTTAGCCTGATTCACGCTTCTTGCCATTGTGTTGAGCAGTTCAAAGGACTTCCCATGACTTTAAAGAGAAAAACATGGTTTCTCTCCTGGATGTTCCACTTTTGGTGCCATTGTGCCAGCAAAGTGAAAAGAAAACACGAGGAGTTTGGGGTTTGATTTCAAGACAGTTCTGCGTAAGTTATTGCTAGCGCCTGGGACAGATGAGCCAAAGGATACAACAGCTGGATTATGTGATTGCTGGCAGCTTGGCTATTTTTCACATGCTGTTTAGGCTTTATAATGACATTTCAGGGCTCAGATGTCTGGACCTGAACAGGGCATTGGAGCAATGAAGCAAACCTCTGTGGCTAGCTGGCCACAAGCTCCCTTGCACATGGTAAGGGGCAAAGATGAGAATGAGATGAAGATGAGATGAACAGGCTCTTTTACCCAAATGCTGCAGAGGCAGTGGTAATTGTCTGGGAAGCGAGATACATTCCTCTTAGTTTGACATTTTGACGTTTCATTAGGCAAAGCATATGGTGCTGAGGAGTCCTTTGCCGGCAACAGGAGGTGGCAGGGAAGGCCAGTGGCGGGGGGGTTGGAGCGGAAGGGGAATGTGGGCACTCTCCTGAGCGGTGATTGATTCCACAGCTTACCTAAATACCTCTGCTAATTAGCACTCTGAAAGATGAGCATGTGCAAGAGAGGCTGCAGGAGGGGGGTGAAAGATGGCCGAGGGATGCGGGGGGCAGCGGGGTGAGCAGCAGTGCATGCACTCTGGTTGTGGGGAGAGCCGCTTGGGGACCCAGCACACCCCAGCACGTGTGGGGGCAAAGCAAAGAGGTTTCAGGCAAGGGAGAACACCTGGAAGTGGGAATGCCTGTATTGCTTCCCCCTTCGGCAGGGAAACTGACTGCCTTCGTGTGTTATCTGTGAACGTGCTGACTTCTGGCTGGCTGAAGTTGCTGAACCAGACTCATCTCGCTGGAATGATATGGCATTTTCTTTTTTATTTAATTTCAGGAGACATAAAAGCTCCTTCATTTGTATGTGGAGAAGTGGCAGGTTAGGTTGCTTTTTCAGTGGTTTGTTGATGGATTTACTGTGGTGGTGTTTACTGGCTCAGCTAATAAAACACTTCAGATTTAAAGTGTGACTGCTGCATTCCCACACACCTATGGAGTCATCCAGCATCTGTATAAAGTTGTCTCCTTTCCTTGACAACACTTGCTCTTGTTGACCATGGCCTGGAGAGGGCAGGAGGGTATGGCCAAGGCCAGCTTGTGCCCAGCTGGTCTCTGCTGCCATCCTGGCCCCCTCTGAGGCTCTTTCTGGCTGCTCTAAATGGCACTCAACCACCGGAACCAAAATCTGCAGTCTTTTGGGTTGTTCAGCCTTATTCATAGTAGCTGTTGATCACAGCCAAGACTTGCAAACAGTACAGTGGATGAAAAAGGCCTTTCTGTTTTTTTGGAGGAGTTCGGGATACATCAGAAGGAAAGCACTGATCAGAGGAGAGGTCCTTTGGAAAAGCCGACTTTGGGAACACCCAGCTAAGAGCCTTTTGAAATAATAAAGTAATTAGTGAAGCCAACGAAGGAATAGGAAGGTAAAAAGGAAAAGTCTTGTGTGGCGTGCTGAGGGAGACAGGGGAAATGCATCAACATTTCCTTTACACAAGTGACAGTGACAAATATTAGAAGCAAAAAGTCCATTGCAGTTGGAAAGGACACAGAAAGAATTGAATGGTAAGATCCGTGAGGACATGCTTGTAAAGCTTGTCAACCATGAAGCACCCCAAGTGAATTTTAAGCTGACAGAAGAAAGCATCACAAAAGAAACAGAACAGGAGGAGCAAGGCTGTTGAGTCCACACCTTGCTGCCAGGTTTTCACACCTGCTTCTTGAAATCCTAATCTTCATCAAGATTACAAAAGAGAGGCATCAGAGCAAATGAGGAATTTGTTCATGGTGGCCTTTGAGCGTCCAGAAGAAAATCATTCCGACGATGTGCTTGTAGGCTTGTCAAAATCACTGTTGGTCTTTCCATTGACTTCAGTGAACCTTGGTTAAAGTCCTAAAGATCAGGCCTTCTTCTCTCTTGTGTAGAACATTCAGTTCAGGTGTGAAGAAGAGATCAGCAAGTCAGAAAGAGTGATTTGTTTCCAAGGAAGTTACATTGGCCACACAGTGGTTCTCAGATTGGCTGAGAAAGCCAAGCTGGGGCCAGACATAATGCAAGCAGGACAGTCATCACCACCTCTTTGTCAGTAGAATGATTACTACAGGACATACACATGGATTCAGAAAGGATTGGCAGACGCATTGTAGAAAAGTCTTGGTCACTGGTGCACTCAATTGCCTGGATACAGCCTCTGAGTCATGGAAGCTGTAAGCCACGGGCTGCTGGGAGACAACAGCAAGGTGTGGTTTGCTCTGAATTCACCCAGGTTTTGTACTTCTCTGTAAGTATTCACTGGCCTGCTCTACTGGAGGTGGAGTCAGCCTACATAGACCCAATAAACCTGCTGTGATTAACCTGGCCAGAGTACAGAGCATTGCATCAGCCACAGGGCTGGGCTGTGAGTCCTTGGGACCCAACAGTGAATGGTGACTCAGCAGCCAGCCCCTCAGGGCTTCAGTGCAAGTAGTCCCCATGCTGATGCTGAATAGCTAAGAGCTGTTTATCAGGACCAGACCTGTCCTGATTGTGGGAATTGCTTTTACAGGGTATTTTTCCCTCTGTGGGGTAGCTCCTAGGGCACAGTGGAGATGGGACAGTGGTACCCGGCGCTGAAAAATAGCAGAAATGCATATGTGCTGCTGTTGCATTAAGGAGAAGGGAGGTTCCACTGAAGCACTGTGGGGCAGTGTTCAGAAGGTCTGCAGGAAACTCACGGCTTTCCTTTCCTAGCCCATCCAAGAGTAAGCCGTAGACTTCCCCATGGTGCAATCTGCTCTGCAGCACTGTGACCCCAGTGACTGTTGCAAAGGCATCGCGTGCCTCATCTCCCAGACATGCCCAAAGGCTGGGTTAACTGCAGTTTAAACCCCTGCTGTGGGTGCTGCAGGGGCTCCAGGTCACACAGGAGGGTTTTGGCCACCCAGTCCTGCCCCATCGAAGTTACAGCAGCTTCCACCTCTGCTCCTCTGCTTCTTCATTTAACGCCTCAGCCTGTCTCTCACGGGCATGACACCTTTTCTAGATCCTCTAAAAGAAGCAGATGAGGCTGGATGTGGGTCTGAAATCGTGAGGTTCATTTCCTCACCTAGCAGAGCAAAATTCACAGCCAGCGGAGGGCTTCCAGTGCAGCCGGGCCCACTCTTGCAGCCAAAACGGAGCAGCTGTGCAGGACTTCACTGCTGCTGCATCCCTCGTTTGCGCTGGTGTCCTCCTGTCACAGCACCATCTGCCGCCTGCAGCCACCGTCGCTGCAGCCCTGGTGACAGCCTGCCACCTCCAAGCCATGGTGATTCTGCTTTGTTTCCCCCACAGGGGGGTTTAAAGTGATTTGTGAAGTGCTTGGTTTTGTCCACCAAATTTTTTTATGCCAAGTTTAAAAAACAGTCGTTGTCCACCCCCGTTTTTTTTTTTGTAGAATCATTTAAGGTTTGTCCACCTGAAAGAAAAAACCTTTATTTTTCTTTTCTTTCTTTTTTTTTTCTTCTTTGCTTTTAGCAAACAAAATCTGAACCCTTTATTTTTTTCAGGGTTTGTTTTGCATTTGACTAAGGCTCAATATTTTCTATGAAGAATAACTTAACGTTTTTCCAGCTGAAAGAAAATATCTCAACAGAAGCTTTCCACTGTGCTTATTGACCTGAGTTTTCCACAAGCCACCTTCTGCCTTAGGTCTGTGCACTTGCCCTTTGCATCCACCTGTTGCTCCTGTCATGGTTTATTTGTTATTTTGCCGAGCCATCAGAAGTGGGTCCTTTTTTTCTCTGGAAATGGTTCCTTCAGAAAAGATTGTATTAGACATCTCCTGGGAAGCTGTCTGTCCTGGCTCCCCCTCCTAGGCTGCAGGCTTTGCAGTACTTCAGGAAGGAACACGGGCTTAGAGCTACCTTTTTTAGAGCCTTTTATAACAGATCCTTTTATGCCTGGCCCCATGTTCTGCAGCACACTGCTTTTATGGTTGTGCCTCCCTCACAAAACTCCTTCCCGATGAGGTATCCTACTGGGATTTGGTGGATGCGTAAAACGCACTAGTTGTCCTGCACCCCCCCAAACAGCCTCAGGACATGCAGTTCTGCGTCAGCCCGCAGCATCCTCTGCAGTGCCACCAGTGAGGGAAGAGCTGAGGGAGGTGGGGTGAGGTGCCCCCCATGCACAGGGGTTTGTTGTACCCTGGTGCAGCACCTGCGACTTCAGGGCTCTGACTGACTTTGTTTAGCAAGCCCAGTAGCGCTGCGGCTTCCTGACTGAACAATCTGCCAGCCCTTGACTCCTTCCAGACCACCGCGAAGATCAAGCCATGTTCCCTGGAAGCCCTTTCCCTCTGCTTTCCAGCATGGTCCATGAGATGTCCCCTGGCCCCAGGCATTAATAAGCCCTTTATGCACAGTGCATAAGCAAACAGAAGTCCTGGGCTTTAGCAGATTTTCTGATTGCACTGGGTGGATAAAGATGAACTCAGTCAATAAGGTTGAGTTTATACAATGGGAAAGGTTGCCAGATCTGTGTGCCTGCTGTTCTATCCACAGCTGATGGCCTTCTGCCCGGAGACCCAGAGGTTAGTGACCACATTGAGGCCTTTGTCGCCTTTGATGGGTGCAGGGCAAAGATGCCGTGGCAGAAGGGCCAGGTGGGAGCCTCTGCAGCCGTGTGTTTCTGATCACGCTCTGTGTTTTGTCTTGTAGGCTAACGATTCATGCAGAGTGCCCCATGCACCTGGAGGACTTCCCAATGGATGTGCATGCTTGCCCACTGAAATTTGGGAGCTGTAAGTACCTTGATCATCCTCTGCGAGGAGGTGGATACAGAGCTAAAGAACAGTCCTTTGTGTGGCTAGTGTTTTCCAGTATTTTAGTAACAGTGTTATTAATTATTGCTAATGATAATGTGACCAAAAATTTGTTTCTGGTATCTTATACATGCAATTCCTACCATCATCAGAAATGGACAGCATGCAAATGTGTGGTCAATTCAGGCTCACAGGATGGGTTAGACTCCTATGGTTTTGCTGTAAGTTATTGGGGAAGTGGGAAGAGCAGCTTCCCATTGCTCTCCCTGCCTTCGGTGGGCAGTGCTGCCTTTTCAGCACTGCCCCAGCAGGACCGGTGTTGGTGGAAGACTCAGAAATACTTTTCCTTCATCACAAGGTGATCCTGGGGTGACATATTTGGGAAGATAGCAGTGGTGTCTGCTGCCAGGTGTCCTGTCCAGCTTCCCTACATCACTCCTACCAGTCTGGGGAGAGCCTGAAATCTCTGGTTGCTCTGGCTCCATGCTCCAGTGGAGCTTACAAACCCCTTGCTCCTCTTCAGTCTGTCAGGCAGGCTGCTCTCAAGTAAAAGGCTTGGAAACTCTGGGAATCTCAGTCCCAAAACCCAAGGGTCCTGGTTTAGGGAAGATTTGCAGGCTGCTGGTGAGTTGAAAGCTGCTCCCAGCCTCCCAGGCTTGCAGCTGGTCGTCTGCCTGGGCTTCCCATATCCTGCCTAGGAACAAGTTCCCTCTTCTCTCCCATATGCAAGTTAAGTTTCTTTTGGTTTTGTTCCTAAAGTGAGTGGGAACCAAATTCCAAGTCACTGGTACACCATAATGTGGAAATAAATGTCCTAGTCCTGCACTGCCTGGAGTCTCCTCCAGGTTCAACGAACTGAGCACCACTCGCAGTCTATGTTTGTGTTAGATGGAAGAGTTACCCACCTCAAACTAAAGAATGAGCCCCCACCAGTAATCTCCCTTTTGGACTCTAAGAAAACACACCTTTCTAAACTGATACTTCCTTCCTGGAGCCATTTGGGAGTTAACTAAGGAGAAAGTTGAAAAGTTTGCTTGACACCAGAAGAAATCATGTTTATCATGTGCATCTACTCTTCTGCCTCATGACAAAATGTTACTTCATAGGCAGCACTTAATTAAGTGTAGAACTATTTGCCACAAGACATCACTAAGGCCAGTAAAATACTAAGCCTTAGAGAAGGATGTTAATTGACCTTGTGAGGAGGGATATAAAATCTCATACCTCAGGCCTAATCTCTGGGATTATTACAAGATTTGCAGGAAGGCAGATTACTCCACATCCAATTGCTTATGATGTTTTTTTTGTGAGGAAAAGAGATTAATGTTCATATTTCTGCTGGAATATCCTTTGGGATTCTTCTGGGTATTTTTACTGATGTGGCCTCTGAATGATGAGAGTTTTGACATACGCAGCTCAGAGAGCTCCCCCTGATTAACATTAGTATGGCTTTTACTAAAGCACCCATCCACATAGCATCTGAGCTCACCTCTCCTGCATTGGAGTAGGATTAAACTAGCGTTTGCACCAAAAAGCCATTGACAGCTGGAAGCTGCTCATTTTCAAGAAGCTTAAAGGGGGTCAGATTTACAAGTAGAATGACAATGCCAGGGTGAGACACATGCTGTTCAAAGGGTAGCCAAATCTGCCTCAGTGACCACCTTCCAGTGATCCCCACACAGTGGCTCATCAGTGGCCTCCTGTCCCTCTGCTACCATGGCAGCCACCCGAAGAGGGAAGGCAGAGAGCCTGCAGGAGAAGTAAGGGCATCAGGCATTTCAAATAGCTTCAGCTGCCCACCTGCATCATTCCTTGGACCAAGTGCAGTGAAGGTGATAGCTTTACCTATCGCCATACTCCCTAGAAGATGGATGTACACAGCAGAGAACAACCATTTCTAAGCCAGTCATAGGACATTTGTACAGCAGCTGTCTGAGACTAGGCTAGCAGAAGATGTTGCTGAAGTTACCAGCTCTGTTAAATGTCAAAGAGCTGTCCCTGTTTGGATTGGACTAGACTGCATTGAAAGCGAGGCACTGAGCAGAACCGAAACAGCTTCATGGCATTAAATATGTTCCAAGCATCCATACCATGCCTATGTGACACCAGATACGCTTCTGTCCCACACAACCAGATATGTAGACAACTGCATTTTCAGGGATGATGGCAATGAAACTGTGGGCAAGTTTCCTTTGTAGACTGAGAGTGGTGGTGGGTGAACCATGACTGCTGGAGCAGAAGGTGCTGCCCATCAAGGTGGAAGAGCATTGGCAGAGATGTACAAAGCTAAACCTGAAGGAGGATTGAGGTGTCCAGAAGCATGTTAAGAGCTGGAAGTAGGGGTTGGAAAAGCAGAGTGTTGCATATCGGGTGAGAGGTGCCAGCCTGCATCAGAAGTGCTTAGGCAGCACGCTGGCATGCTGAGAAACATTGGCTGATCATCAAAACCACTCCCCCCACTTTGCACAGTGCCTACTTAGTATTTAATAGGTTTGCCAAAACCTACAGTGCAGGGATAACAATGGTTGTTTCAAAAAGCTCAGAGAAATCTGATTGTTTCAGGACACAATCTTCCACAAAGCAGGAGCTGAGACATTTCTGTAGCAGACCTGAGCCACTGCTTGACCTGACCCCAGCCAATTTATGTCTTAATAGGAGAAGCTGGTGGTAAAAATGAATTAAAAACTTGTTTTAGTGAACTTCGTTCTTGCCTAAAAAAACAGTGCAGAATGGGTATGGACAGGAAACTTGGGCATTATTGGGGAGAAGTATCTCCTAGTAGAGCCTGGAGAGACTCAATTTCTGGATACGATAGGACTGGCAAAAGCAAGAGCATGCAGGCACTGTTGGGAAAGGGAGTGGCTATGAGGATAAGCAGGATTTTGGTCACAAAGGCTTGTGAAGGTGATGGTGGCTGTGTGTCAGAGAGAGGAGTTTGCATATGGGGAGTTGGGCAGGTGGGATAGAGAGGGGAACTTGCAAGCTCCTGGAAGGATGCCCTGGCCCTGAGCCCAGTGCTACCCCATGCAGCAGTCCAGCAACACTTGCCTGCTGTTTCTCGTGCAATGTGCAGGCAGGCTTTTCTCAGCACTGACCTCCATCGCTGCCTGGTGGATTGGCCTGGAGGCTGGCAAACACAGGGTCATGCAGAGGAAAAAGCATCTTGGTGGGAGGGCACACTACCTTCAAAGTTGAGAGGCTTGGAGAGGGTTGCTTCTGAGTGAGAGTAAAGATTTTTAACTTTTTCTCCTTAGCCTAAAATTCAACCTCATTTGCATTTAGCCTTTCTCGCCAGCTGCTACCAGCATGACTCTCCTGGTCCCTGGCATGGCAGGACTGTGGCTGTCCTGCTGCCCCAGCAGCCTGCTGGCCTGGACACCTTCCTATATTGTCTCTGCTTGGAGCCAGCCCTTGCAGAGTCAGCACGTCAAGGGGACAACATGTCTCTCAATGACAGTGCTCTGCCCCCTCTTCCAGCTCCCTTCTGAAAACCCCAGCTCCCTTTTGTTCATTTGATTTAACAGTTGCTGAACTACCTCGGTCTCTGGCCATGCTTCGCTGTGCTCAGCCATGTGGTTCTGAGGAATGCACAGCAGGGATTAATTTGGCTACAGGCTAATTTGGTATATTTTAGGTCAGGCAGAAGCACAAACCTCATTCTTCTTTCTCCTCCGCAGATGCCTACACAAAGACGGAGGTGATCTACACCTGGACACTGGGGAAGGATAAATCAGTGGAAGTAGCAAAGGGTGGATCTCGCCTGAACCAGTATGACCTGCTGGGCCATGTTGTTGGGACAGAGATGGTTCGATCCAGCACAGGTACTTTTGGGACCGTGATGCGATGCGTGGGCTGAGCACACTGTCAGATGAGAGGGACCCATGGGCTTTGAATGCCATGATTTGGCATAATTAGAGGTAGCACCTGTGGGCGGTGAGCACCACAGTACTTCCCAAGCCACGTGCAGTTGGAGAATATGGCTGGGGACATCTGGAGCAGTCACCAAGAGGCAGTAAACGGTTTAGCTTTTTAGTGGTTTCCACTTAAAGAGCCTTATCGCCCATAACCTAGAAAACTGATTTCAAGCATCTAAAAATGATCTGTTGTGTGGAAAATTTGCCCCACCTTGCCCAGCTGGTTCTTGGTAGTGTGAGTTCATTTGTCTTGGATCCCTTTCCAGTCCCTCAGGAGAGCATTGTGGGCAGGGGAGGTAAATGCAACATAATGTTCGGCGTGATTTTCACTGCATCTGCTTACACAAATATTATCATAGCTAGTAGAAGATTATCCCAAACAAATGTTTCCTCTGATTAATGACCAATATTAATCATCTTTCTCTCCCATCTGCTGCTCCTCCCTTCCCCTCTGAATCCAGGTACTGATAGCTTCTGTTATCTCATGTGTGTCTCTCATCTTTCTTTTTCTCTTTTCTATTTTTTTTCTTCTGTATGCACCAGTAGTTCTCTCATTTGAGGATATTTCCTCTCTGGTGCACTTGATTTTAATAGTGTCTGTCTGTAACAACTCATATCACCTCCCTTGGGGAAATGTGGGGAGTCCAGGGAACTAAATGTCATAATATCTGACCCATCTCTCTACTTAAGTTGTAGTAAAATGTACAGATGAATAACCTGAAGTGGCACGAAAGCTGCTAAAGGCTCCTGTGTGTAATGATTTAGCAGAGCCACGCTCACAACAAAAAGGCACAATAATCCAACAAAATATCCAAAGCTTTGAGTGGAGGAATAGGGCATTGAGGAAAAATAGGGACAGCTGCTTCTTTGGTTTACAGCCCAGACCTTTAACAACAGAACTTGCCCTGATTTTTGAGATGGTTACCATGAGGAAAGGTGGAATATTTTCAGGATTGTCAGAGAAAATAAAATCCTCTGTCCTGAATCCTACTGAAGCATTGTTAGGGTCTCTCTAAGCTTAAGGGATCTTACCCATGACATGGCTCCCTGGGCTGGAGCAGAAAAGGGATGGGAGCTGGGTTGGAAGAGATCCCCAGAGGCATCTTGTGCCTGGGGTGAAACAGGGAAAGCCTATTGCCCAGTTATCTATTGGCATTGATTTGCCTTTGTCCCACAACCTTTTTGTGGTGAATTAAAGAAGTCTCCAGAGAAGTGTTTTGAAAGGACAAATGCTATGTGGAAGTCACCCAGGCTACACTGGGGCACATGCCTGGCATGGCACAGCAGTTGTGTGTGCATGTGCAGGATGTGCAAAGTCAGTGCTGACAGTGTGCTGCAGCATGCATCCCTCCTTCCCACGGCTGTTAGGGTGGTCTACAGTACTGTAAGATACCAGGGTATGCCAGCCAATAACAATATGACACACATGCTGCAATTTCATCTAAAAACTTGAAAGTTTGTTCAGGACAGATCTTTAGTGGTTTAGAGGTGGATTGGTGGTCAGCTGGCCCCATCCTCGAAAGCACAGGCGGCTCAGCATCTCTAACTGGCTGTCTCTGCAGGGGAGTACGTCGTCATGACCACACACTTCCACCTCAAGCGGAAGATTGGGTACTTTGTGATCCAGACCTACCTACCTTGCATTATGACAGTCATCCTGTCCCAGGTCTCCTTCTGGCTTAACAGGGAGTCCGTTCCTGCCCGAACAGTTTTTGGTGAGTCTGAGAGCCTGGGGGCGTCCTCTCAGGTTGGGGGAGAAAGGCACCACAAAGGACGGGAAATAGACTGAGCATCAGAGCTGGTCTTCTCCAGGTCTTGACCAGCATCAGTGAAGCTGCTGGCCATTTCCCAGAATAGCGTCTTCCCAGTGCCCCTGCTTCCACTGAATCACTGCAAAAATACTCCTGTCCATGTTTCTGCTACAAGCCAAGCCATAAATATTAACAGTAATCAAGGTATTGATCATCTAATTATATGCATTTGGCTGTGTCTGCTTATCTATATTGGCTTTTGAGTTGAGGAGAGCACAGACACATGGGGAGGCATTTAAAGCTCTACCTTTGAAATTGCTAATGTGCCCCTGGTCAGAGCTCCACATAACAAGTTCCTGGGCTGAGACAGTATAACTGCATGGTAAATATATTGTTATTATTTTCTTCAGCTCATTTCAGGTCCTCTCTCCGAGGCAAAGTGTCAGGCTGGCATTGCACATATATTAATAGCTTTTACAAACTTTTAATAACAGAATTGCTTTGTGCTTTCCTGCCAAGACCTTTAGTTCAGGATCTACACACACAAGCTCACAGACCAGGTGTGATGCTGCAGGATTGTATTTCCTGGAAATAACAGTGCCCAGCAGATACCGCTTAATAGAGAGTATATTGGACAAAAGTCACGAAGCAGAATGGGGATATATGGTACCACCTGCTCATGTTTTTGAATAAGACAGAAGGTGGTCTGGTTTCAAAGATCATGAAGCATTTTCTCTGTAGCAAGAGTCATTATAGAAATACTCCCACAAACCCAACAAGGCTGATGTCCTCCTTTCTGGACCCTCTCCACAGGTCTGGACCTTGTTCCCATGCTGTGGACTGGAACAGGATGTGGGGAGGGTCACAGGTGGCTCTGCACCCTCCTAAATGAACTAGAAGGGAATCATTATGGGTTTTGTGTTTACTGGGGCTTGTGAAATGTAGGTCATGAACAAGCTTTAAAATTTACAGTTGACCTCAGCTTCTTCCCGTTAGCACAAGGTTGCCTTCCTTTCCCTGGTGAGGCAAATCCTACAGTGATCCCCAGGATGGAGTGCAGCTGCAGGGAGCTGGGCGGTTAGTATGACCAAACTGGTTTGCACCATCCAGACTGCAAGACCTGCATTGAACTGTGATAACAGTGAAGAAGAGAGGCTACGGCCCCTTGGCACCCACTTTTTGGTGTTTTCACCCAACAGAATGGAAAAGGGGAGGCTCAGGCAGAAACCACATGGAAAATAGGACCAGCTCAGGCATACAGAGAGTCATTAATGAACTTTCCTCACTCATCTATCTGTGAATCATTTGCAACTAAACCCCACAGAGTGCACAGGCGGACCCCATGTCTCTCCATGACCCAGGTGGGCTATTACATCTGCAGCGGTTCTGGAGTATCTCTGCACTCCTGACACTGGGGGCGAGCCCTTCTCTGAGGATATTTGATTCCCTCCTATGTTATCCTGAGATTTGCAATTAGACAGGTTTCCTCGAGTAGCAGCTCAGACTGAGCAAGAAAGAGCTGACTGAAAAATTAAAACCTACCTTTGTGAAAAATGTCTTTGCTCCCAAATTGCCTTGCTTTCCTATTAAGAAAATAATGAGAACTCAAATTTTTTATTCTTTTTTGCCCCTCAGAGCATATTGTCAACAATATTATTGAAACTCTTCAATTACCAGGAGAATGGCTTAGGGGAAGTGAAAATTAGTCAATATTTTTATAATGCATTTTTAATTGAAGAGCACATTATTGGGGAAAATGGATAGCAATGGTTGCTTGTTTTAAGGAAAAAAAGCTTTAAAAGGCATTTTGCAACAGATCATTTTTTTAAGATATATCATTGTGACACTCATTCTGGCAGCTTGGGCCACTGACGGGTGCCTGATTGTGCCGACAGGACCCAGGATCCCAGATGTCCATCCATGGAGGTCACAAGACACTATTTCCAAAACGTTGAGAGAACCACATTGGATAAGTGGCCAGTTTCTGGTCCTCTGTGAAGTTCCCAACCATCTGGCTGTCCTTTTTACTGTTATTTTATTATTTGTCTTTCATTGCAAAAGCAACCAGAGGCTTCTCCATGGCATATTCTACATGAGGGAGCTGGGTCTAGCATCATGCAACTTACCCTACTAGCAGACAAGGAATTGAATGCAGGTGCCTACCTATGAGCTAGGACTCTTTTATAGTGAGCAGAGATCTAGTTGATGGAGTTTGGGCAAGATTAATTTCATCCTAATGCAGATGTTTGCCATTGATTATACAAATTGGAGATATTCAAAACTGAACCAGAGAAGGCCCTTGAGCAACCTGAAGTTGGCCCTGATTCGAGCAGGGGTTGGACAAACTGACTTCCCTTCCAACCTGGACTGTTTCATTACTCTATGAGTTGCACCACAGACTTGTGCTAGGTAAGGCTCCCCTAATTACAGCAGGAATGTGGGCCACATGGCTTAGAGCATGGCTTCTAAATTTACATGATGGAAATGCCAACTGTGCGGTTTGAGGAGAAACTGGGTGGGTACAAGTGTATGGTCTCACACCATCCTTGTCTCCTGCTGTGTTTCCATAGGTGTCACCACCGTCCTCACCATGACCACACTAAGCATCAGCGCAAGAAACTCATTACCTAAAGTGGCGTACGCGACGGCCATGGACTGGTTCATAGCCGTCTGTTACGCCTTTGTGTTTTCTGCGCTGATCGAATTTGCCACCGTCAACTACTTCACCAAGCGCAGCTGGGCTTGGGATGGCAAGAAGGTGCTGGAAGCCCAAGAGATGAAGGTCAGCCCTGTGGCCAAGGCTGGGGGGGGAGCGGGTGGTGAAGAAACACTGCACGAGAGAGCTGCGCTGGGGCCAGGAGTGGGTAACATGCAGCCCCGCAGCACTCCGGGAGGCTGGATGCTACTTACTGGGGTCCTCAGCTCAGGTCTCAACTGGAGTGGTTCTTGAGGGTCGAGGGCGGAAGGGCTTGGAGGGCTGGCCACTGTGCTTAGCTGGAGAAAAACACCCAGGCCTGACTGCTCACTTTTCCCTCCGTCCTTCTGCACGACCATTTGCCGGTGGAAACATGAATGCGTGCATGTTTTGGTCTTGCTCCGCCGGTGGTCTCCTCTCCTTTCTTCTCCCTCCAACCCATAAATGTCACGTTCCATGTTGCTAGCATGCCACACAAACCGAAGTAGGCCATGGGATGCTAGCCTCACCAATGGAGATGGTCCTACTCCGCTGTGTCCCCTGTGGCTGGTATCCCTGACTGTAGGTCTCCCCTGGCACGGGCAAGCATGGTGCAGTGATGGGAAGGTCTAATGCTTGTGCTGTTGCCCGCAGCTGCCGGCAGCTGCTGCTTTGTAAGCTCGGGCAAAGAGGGTGGGTGGGAAGCAAGCAATCAGAAACGGCAACTGGCAGTAAATTAGTGCCTAGCATCACCCACGTTTTCCCTTCTCACTCGGGATCAGCCTCTCTGGCAGCTTCCTTCCTGACAGCCACCGCTACCCCTGCTCGTGCCCCCTCCCTCCTAACTGATTTAATCTCAGCTGCGCGGAGAAATCGCTTACTGTAGCATGCTGCTCCTTGTTTATATTTATTGAATCAATTTGAAAATCAGCTTTGTCCTTGTTCTTGGTTCTGGAGCCTTTATATTTTTCTCCTTTGCATTTTAATGTGTTGTTTAAATTTGTTGTGGGGCTGTATGCAAATACCTGGCAGAATTGCAGTAACTTTTGGGAAGACAACAGCCAGTCATCTCTCTGGTATGGAGGTCAAAGCAGGAGAACAGAGGCCTTATGGAGAATCACAGCCATCACTGGGTGTTGAATGCCTCTCTCTTGTGTTTCTTGGAATCTCTCTTATCTGTTTGCTTTTGCAGCTGTGGTCTAAGCAACAGACTCACGGCAGAAAGGCTCCAGAGGAGGCCAGTTGATGGTCTTCCACTTCCATCGTGAACAATAACGCTAATCTGGCCTCTAGAGATGAGAGAAGCCTTTCCCGGGTCATTGGCATGAGCGAAGGATCAGAACAGGTCCTCAAAGCAACCACATCCCTTTCAGGGACAGGAAAATCAGCACAAAATCAGGATTCACTGACTTTGCTCAGCCTTGAGCAATTATGTGAACTGGGCACAGCCAAAAAAGCAGCAAAGGCTCAAAAGCTTGTATTTGTCACAGAAGAAGCACACTCCTTAATTTATTCATTGACCCAGCACTGCAAGACTAACAGTGCTGAAACAATAGGGTAAGAGCAGGCAGAATGTTTGTGCACATGGTAATCAAACAAGAAAACAAAGGAGGACCAGGAATGTTTCAGAGGGAGTGCTCTTTGCGAGTTTGCTGCTATTGGTATTATGCTGGAGAATCAGGAAGGACTCCAAATTTGGAGATGTTTTTTCAAGCTAACCCTAATCTTTATCTTAGAAGGCTAACCCGCTCCCATTCTCTGCAGCTCAGAGAGCTCCCTGAAGAGTAGTGGGCTTCCAGGGAGCTTGGGAATACGATGTGTCACCATATTTGCTTTTCATCTTTATTCCATTGAATATTTCCAAGCAGTGAATTTGCTACGCAATGAAGGTGCCTCATTGGCTCAGTTTCAGCCTTTAATTAGCTCTTCTTGAAACAATTGACAAGCCAGGTGGTGGAAACCACAAAAGAAAGAGGAGGCAAAAGAATAACTATTGGCATTTTAAAGTGTTTGTATCAGGAGTAAAACTACCAGTGACAAGCCCAGGCTGAGCCCTGGTCTCTGGAGAGCCTTCCCCCCAGCCAAAAAGAATGCTTTTTATTGATGTGATGGCAAGGATCCTCACTCCAGGTTTGATTGTTTCATTGCATGAACATGAAAAAAAAATCAATAAGCATCAGCCCTTCCCTCACCTCAAATGTAGGCAGCACTAATGCTTCCCATCCCATTTGAAAGAAATCACTACCTTGCAAAAGCTGCTGGTTGGTGACAGGCACTCCCAGCATGTTCACTGTTTCAGGGCTGGTTCCATTCTGTCCTTCTCCCCTCCAGCCAACCCATCGGTTTAGATGGGAACAGAGCATTTTTTCCGGTAGAATCTATCATGATGGGCTGATCTTGGTGAACTGCTGATCTCTGCATCATAAATGATTATGATGATGTTCTGTCTGTAGCCACAGCTGAGTTGTGGTTCTAGCTGGGAGCTACTCTGCACATTCTCTGCAGTTCTCCTCTAATGAAAGGCAGGCAGATATCACCATAGATGTTACCAAAAGTCCCTTTAACACGCACTCTGGTAAGATTTGACTAATGCTTCTTGGACCCAAATATTTTTCAAACCTTTCCTGCCTGCCACCAGTAATCACTAATTGTGGATGAAGGATTTCCTCTCCCTTTGTATGGCAGAGTGGCTGCAACCAACCTAGAGGTGCAGATCAAATTGGAGAGAGGTATCTGAATCCAGTGTGGAAAACTCGTTAGTAAAGATGATTTTAAAAAAAACATCATCAGGAGGAAGGTGGGAGATGGCGGTAGTTGGGGACGAGTGAGAGGCCAAAGAGATTGAAAGATGAGTGGTTTCAGTAGCCAGGAAAGCTCTTTATCTCCAGCATCCTCAAAATATCTTGTTAAAAGGATCCACTTCAGGACAGAAGGGCTGTGTTTGAACAGAATGAGATCCATTCATCCATCCATCCCATCCCATCCATCCGTCCCAACCATAAGGATGGCCATCTCTGGAGCCAACAAGGTCACTTTCTGAGCAGCTGTTACAGTGAGGATCCAGAGAGACAACTATTAATGGTGACTTTGCCACTGGGAAACTCATGAAGTCTGCAAGGATGACATTTACCAGGGAGTTCCCTGCAAAGAAGTGTTGTCTGTTCCTCAGGATGGAAGGTGCTTTGGATCTTTGGAAGATGCTTACTTAAACCCACTTCTGCCTGCAATGCCATGTCTATGCATAAAATCTGGTTTAGCTCTGTATCTGTGCTTGTGTGACATTGCTCTGAAATCCTGGGTGGCAAGAATCAACAAAAACAATACAAGTAGCTGCAGTCAGACACATGAAAACAAAGAAAGACACAGTTTGGATGGAGGAATAGTCCTGGATCTTTATCCTTCTCATCCTTAAGATAATAATCCTGTAGTGCATGGTGAGAAGGTTAGGTCCAGGCTTTTTATATACTTTTCACATGTCTTTTCACTAAGAGAAAGTCACCAAAAAGCATCCTCCAGACTTCTCTTGATATGATCATCATGGTTTTCTTTCTTGTATTTTGGAAGTGATGGGGATGCTCACCATATGCACTAGGTGTCTTTTCCACTGACTGAAGCCTAGCTCTTTGTCCAACTCACTCTTCAGCAATTCTAAAGTTTGCCCCTTGATCCAGGTCACTTGGGAATCATTCTTCTTTCTCCTTTGTTTCTTTCCATTTGTGGCATCTTTGTTTCAATCCCCTCCTTGCCAACAGAGAGGAACTAGAACCAACCTTGACAGGCCACCCTTTTCCACCAGTTTGAAGTCTTACAGACTCATGGGCTGTTTCAGACCCATCTTTTTTTCTGCCTCACTATGGTAAATATGTTTTTGCTGGGACTTTCCCTTGCTGACCATGCTCTGCAGCCCATGTGTCCTTTGTCCTACTGCGCTTGCAATCACCTGTAGCTCTTCATAGCACTGCAAGTGATTTATGTTCTCAGCATCTTCACTAGAGTCCATGTATCATTCAACAACATTTCACTGTCTTGCTCTCAACACTATCTGCGTGGTGTATTGGGCTGATTATTGACTCCATCCAACCTCTGAGTCTGTCTGGTGATCCAGGGAGCATAAGATCATTAGGCTCAGTCCCACGTAATCTGAATGAAGAGATGGGAGGGATGAGTGATGCCAAAGGCTACACCAGTGGCTGACAGTAACCTGGCATTGACGTAGCCTGCTTGTTAATGCCAGATTGCATTGTTTGGAGTCTTTGCCTCTGCTCAGGGTACAGGCATCTCAGTGTAAAACACTTTGCAGCTATTATCTGATAGGATCAAGTCTCTGGCATGCTGCTGAGGCGAACTTTGGCTGGCATGAGGAAGGAGTAACATGTTTGCTGGAACAGCAACTGCAGTTGTTGGGCTTTGAATTGTAGGATACAAGTATGTCAGAGACTAGAGCTGCTTGGAGATCAATAAAGTGACTTTTCTGTAGAATGGCAAGTGGCAGATACCTTGCATTTCTCAAGTACTGAAGATATTAGTGATGGTGACCTTCAGAGTGGCCTGTCAGAGGGATAGTGCTTCCAACCCAAATTTCTAGCCGAGGAACAGGTGCAGAGAACTGTATCTCCAGCAGATCATAGGCAGAACCAGTAGTTCCCATAATTTAGATGTTCAGCCATTAGCTCCTCAACAGAAAGGCTTGAAGACAAGAATATTTAACAAAAATGCTGTTATTTTCCAGTATGTGTGTTGTGGAAGAACTTGTCAGACTGCAATATCCAGGGAACATATTTATCTCTAGACCAGCTTTCACAGCTTTTCCCTCAGGATAGCAGCGCAGGGGCAGCTTTATGCAGAGGTTCAGTCTCCCTGTGCCCAAACAGGGCCGTAAATGCAGGAATTGCTTTGCAACATAGATGTTTTAAATGGGACAAGTTTTCAAAGCAAATGTGGGGTTGCCTGCTGTTTTTCTACTCTTTCCTTCTGTTTCAGTATGTCGTGGAACTCCTCACAGATAAAGGTGCAGGGGGAAGGCTGGGGGCTACTTTGCAGCTGACAGCAATAAGCACATTTTTCTTTGTTTGATTGTCAAAATCTTGCCCAAAACACTTACTTGTAAAGCACAAGCCAGTAAAGTTCCGACTGAACCATTTCTTCTGACATCTCAGGAGCAGAGCACATACAGAGCACACACATGTGCCTTGGTGTAGGCAGTGTGTGCTCTGGGTGCTTCCCAAAGGCTACCCAGGCTCCCAGCTCTGACCAGGGCAGAAGACTCCATAGGCAGCTGGAAAAAGGCCCTGGCTGTAGGCTCCCAAGCCTCTGCAGTACCTGAACAGCTTCATCTGAGGTCCAGAGAAGCCCAAGTTGATGCTGGGGGGCTCTGGATCACACTAATAGGAGCAGTAGCTTGCTATCACCATCCACAGCATTCATATTTGCCTGACTTTGCTCTGTTTCAGCCTGCTGTTTTCAGATGCCTTTGGCCAGGCAAGACGAATCCACTTTCCAAGCTCTGGGGCAGAAAAGCTAGCCAGGTTGAAAATGTCATGTCACTTGTAGTCATCTTATTCCTGTAACAAATAACACAGCTGATTAATACTAAAATAATCACAGTGCACTTCAAATTACATTCTGTGAACAACAATCTGGTTTTCATTTCATTACTGATTATTAATTATTTTATTACCTCCTGTAGCTCTGTTAATAAGTAATCATACTTAAGCTTATTTAAATATTTTAGAAGGTGAAACATCTTTAGTCCTTTATTTGCTTCTTGTCAGCTCTTTAGCAGGAAAAGTTCACCTGCTGTGCAGGGGGTACAAGTTAACATGGCTCTAATGATTGCAGAAATCAGTTGCTCAGTTAATCGTTAAAGATCATAACACCCACTCCCATAAAAGACTATGAATATGGTCTGATCAGTGGTTTAATCTGATCTGGAGTCTGAAGGCATTTAGACCTCCTTCTAACAGCAAGGTAATTTCTGTAATTGCTGGCATTATTACAAGGCTGCAGGCCTGGCTATGATGTTATTGGAGGGGGGTTTAAAGATTGCACAGAGGTCTGCTTTTAGTGTCCCTCTGAAAATCACTGTGGAAAATTATTTCCTAAGGTACCCAGAAATATCCATGGTGATTGTGGACACATTTAAACTGGAAGTACAGTATGAAAGCTAAAGCCCTTGGAGTATCTCTGCAGAGCAGACTGGGCAAATGTGGCCTTTGCAGCTCCCAGTGCTACCCAGCAATGCTGTCTGCTACCAGTTCCCAGGCTAGGGTAGGGAGATGTACAGGTCCTGCTGGCTGCACACTCTCCCCTTCTCCTGACGATCACTTTGTACATAGTTCCCTCACATGTACATGCAAGACCATGCCAAGCACCCCTGGGAAATGCCCGGATGAGCCTTACCTTGTGTTTCAATTGCTTTTGAATAGAAAATGAGATCCAAAGTCACACCTCCTTCTCAGTTTAGGTATTAGATCCCCACCATGAGTCATTGCTGTATCTAATGCTGGCTCTTCTGTAATTACAGCGGACACCACATGGAGTACATGAGTGCTGGGATGTGTAGGATGCCTGATGTTTGCATATGAATAGATTTCATTCGGTGGGCTTCTCCTGGTAGACCTGGATTGCTTTATATGATATGGTCTACGGTGCAGCTGGTCTCAGGCCCCTGACAGCAACAGGAAGATCCCCAGAGTGGGGGTAACACCTATCATGACTTCCTAGCTCCGTCTTCCTGTCCACTCATCTTCATTAACATCTGAACTGTCTGTCTTCAGCATCTTCCATCATCCTTCAGTACATTGTGTCTGTCACGTAAGTGCCTCTTTTGCCATTTGCTATGCAAGCCCTCCTTCCTTCCCCACGGACAGCGTGGCTAGTCCTGAAATCCAGGGCTAGTGCAAATGCCTTCTATCTGTTCTGTATCTTACCTGGGTAGGTCATGAGGTGCTCTAAAGGGTCCCAGAGAAATTTTGGACATTGTGATGTTAAGTTGTGAGGTATTCCTGTGAGGTATTTGGGGCACTGAGGCAGTGTATGATATGGCCTTGTAATATGGTGCAAAAGTATTGCAATGCTGTCACCCACATTCTTAAAGCCCCACTGGCTTTCTGCTACTGCTACAAAAAAAAAAAAAAAAAGAACTATAATCCTCTGTCATGTCTCCTCCTCTCACCTGACCCAGGAAGCAGGCCAGCAAAGCAGAAGATCAAACTCTTCCTCCAGGATGACCACACGGGGTGTCATTCTTTTCTAGAGACTACATTCCTGCATCATCTCTCCATGGCTGAACCTTACATGCAACAGAAAACACTGCCCAGTTGAGAGAGAAAACAAGGAGTCTGTGTAGTTTGAGCCTGCATTCACTTATACTAAGCTGGTGATATGCAACATAGACCTGGCAGCTCTCAGCCATTCAAGGAGTCACCTGTCTGGGGCAGCTACTACTCAAGCACAGCTGCACACACCTTTTTATACAACTACTCTGATCTAAGGGGCTGCAAGGAGGCTACAAACCCAGCTAGTGGCTTCAGTTACTTGACTTGCAGCAGGACCTAGCTGCCAGGCCAGGACCTCTTTGTGCTACGTGCTGCATGCCAGGCTTACACGGAGTAGCTGGTCCACCCTAGTCCAGCACGTCCTTATGCTCCAGCAGCCCTCAAGTGGCAGATGTCATGGGTTCTGGCCATCTTCTCACCACATCTTCCTTCCCTTCCACAATGCCTTCTTGGTCTCTTGCTCCTCACACCCTTTTCCATCTTCTCATCTGGGCAAGCAGGTAAACTCAGAGGACAAAATGTTCTCCATGCAATTCTACAGTCACTTCACCTCAATTATGTTTTTTTTCTTCCACCTTCCCTAGAAAAAAGAGCCAGTGGCACTAGCGAAGAAAACCAACAACACCTACAACATTGTTGGCACCACATATGCCCTCAACATTGCCAAGGACCCTGGCCTGCCCACCATCTCCAAGAGTGCTGCTGCCACTGCTACTGCCACCAACATACCCCCCAAGATGCCCCGCATAGAGGAGAAGCTCCCAGAGAGTAAGAAGACATACAACAGCGTCAGCAAGGTAGACAAGATGTCCCGCATCGTCTTTCCAGTCCTCTTTGCTATTTTCAACTTAGTCTACTGGGCCACATACGTAAACCGGGAGTCAGCTATCAAGGGAATGATCCCCAAACAATAAAACCAGTCACACAAACCTTCCATCAGTGAGCACCATCCAGGCAGGAATTCTCCAGGGCTTTCTTCTTTCCTGTTTTGTTTAATTATTATTGTTCATTTGATATTATTATTATTAGATCGTTCTTTTATAATGTAAACAAAACGGTGATTTTAATTTAATCCCGTATACTTTAGTTTCATTTTACTTTGTCTCTGATGATGAAAGGAAAAAAAACAAAAGGATCATAACAAGTTGTGCCTCTAACATCGTGAGTCTGATGTCCCCCATCTGTCCAAGTCACCCTGTGCTTCCGTTTCTCCTCCTCTACCTCCTGCTGTTCCCATGGTCTGCATGCCACTGCCATTTCACGCTCCACTCTGCTGAGGGCTGCTGCTGCAGTCCACCCCCTTCCTCCTCTTCTGCGATGGACTGCCCTAGCATGGTGGATGCTCCTGGTGGCCTGGGCTCAAGGATCTGGAGGCCTCCAGAGTCAGTCTGTCAGCTGGGCTGCTGGCACTTTGTGCTAGGTGGTACTCCCCAGGCTGTGGATGCAGGTGAGCTGGTCCACTGAGGGAGCAGTGCAGTGTGGGCCAGCTTGTAGCCCAGTGCCTGCTGGGGGCAAACCCACCATTGCTGTGGTCCATGGAGCCATTGCAGTGGTGGAACAGGGTGGCAGCATCTTGTAGGTATGTACAGGGCTTCTTCCTCTCTGTCTTCACCAAACCCAGCTGCTGGTTTCCTCCGTGCCTCTCCCCAGACAAGAACTGGTGAGAAAGGTCTTGTCTGTCTGCCATCCTGCACTCCTGGGGCAATTCATGTTAGAGGGTGGGTTGGTTCCTACCAGAGAAATAATTTTTTCCAGGGTCAGTCAGGAAGTGAAGACAGGAGCTTTATAATGCCTTGGAGGAGACAGTAGCTGTGAGGCTGCATGCATTCAGCATCAGGACTGGAAGCCATAGAGTTTGTGTTCAGATGGGTGGTTTATCACTTTCTCTTGGCCCAATCCACTTATCCTTCTTGGCATCTCCTCTCTGTCCCCGCCCCTTCTTCCAGCTCCCCATTCATCTTCCTTTGGCTACTCAGCAGCCCTCTGTAGTATCTCACTGCTCACAGGTGGATTTAGGCAAAGAAGCCCCTACCTCTCAGGTGATCCACACTGACAGGGAGGAGCACAACCCAGGGGAGTCCAGCTCGTGGTGCATCCCTGCTCCGGTGCACCAGAGCAGCAGTGATGTTGGTTCAGGCCAGCCCGGGTGCAGGCTGTTTCCTGTGGGACACACTGGGGCCACCTGTGGAGGTGAGTCAGGGGACAGTCGGTCCCTGAGTACCTCCCTGCCCCTGCTGAACAGATGCAGCTGAGCATCCTTAGCACCATGGGAGAACAGCAGAAGGCATTCTTTGAAACAGCAGGGTGATACTGCTGTCCTGGAGAGCCATGTGAGCCAGGTGCCATCCCACAAAGCCATTGAGATAAGACCCAACTCTAACACCTGCATGCTCTTCCAAGGAGAGTCCTCCAGTGCCTTGGAGAGAGGCTTTTTCTCCCTTCCTGGCCACTACAGTCAAGGACCCAAACCAGTGGTCATCCCCTTCCCAGCAGCAGCACAAGATGGTGGCATCCAATCATCTGTCCCCACTCCCTGGTGCCCAGACCCATGGACACACTGTCCTGCTACAAGGAAGGACATCCTGTGCCTGGTGAGTTCTCATCCCTAGGACGTGGGCAGCACTGATCCTGCCAGCAGCCCTGCTCCCAGGGTGGGATGCACCCCCTCTTTCCTGGCCCCCCTGAGCTGCCCTCAGCACATTTTGGGTGCATGCAGACAGGCCGAAGCCCCAGCACCCCGATGGTGATGTCTTCAGTACTGCTTTGAGCTGCTGTGCCGAGTTCAGTTTACCCCTGCCCATGCAGGAGCAGGGCTGAGCACAAGGCACAGGATTTGCCCCACCTGGAATATCCATGGGGATGGCAGGACGGAGCATGGAAGACCAGGGCACTTTGTCCTGCAGCATGGGTGACACTGGTGTGTGTCCTGCCCATCCCTAACCAATCTTGCTGGCTCACCAGCAGTGCTGTCGCTCCCCCTGCCTTCAGCTGCGGTGAGGAGGGGAGCCCTGAGACATTTAGCTCAGCCCCTGGTGTGTTCAGTCCACAAGTGCATCCACACCAACAGGCAGCATCAGGCAAGAGGTGGCAACCTCCCCGCCCAAGCCGATGCTAAGGAAACCAGCTCTCTCCCCATACTCCCCCACAGCATCCGCCCCCCAAACTGGCCATGACATTTCTACAGTGCCTTTCATCATCGAGGGCTCCCTGCTGGGTGGTGAGGAGGGGAAAGCCCAGGAGCTCTCCCTCTTCGCGCCCAGCATCGGGTTGTAGGAGCAGAGGGAGACTGCACCATCCCCAGCCGTTCTGCTGGGCAGGGGGGACATCCCGGCTGCTTTTGCACCTGGGGCACCCGGTTCCTCCTGGCACTGGCCTCCTGCTGCTGCAGCCACCCCGCTCTGACAGCCCGGCCGCCCCAGCGCTGCCCTGCCGCGGCCCCGTACCCTTCGCCACTGAGGCTCCTGTGCTCCTTCCATGGGAGCACCGTCCCCTCCAGCAGCGAGTGCCATTGCTGCCACCCTTCTGCTCCCCGGGCTGTCCAGTGGGAAGTGCTATGCTAACCAGTCGTGAGGCTGTTTGTTTTGGAAACTACTTGGATGTCATTTTCTTAAATAAGCGAGATGAAGTGCATCTCATAAAACATTCATGTCACTATAATACTCAGGCCTAAGTGAATGGAATAGAAACCCTATAAAAAGCAAAACAAACACAATAAAATGGTAACAAAGAGTATATTGTGTTTACTAATGGAATTACATCAAAGGCAAGTTTAAATACAGGATCCAGTGACTTAGCTGACTTGAGCTGGCCTCGCCGTAGAGGTGGTCTCCTCTGCAAGCCTGGGCATTCCCCAAAATCCCTTCTATCCCGAGGGCCACATCCTACTGCACATTGCCTTGCTACATGTTCCTGTGTCTGTTGATGCCTGCTTCACAGAGCTCTCTGTAAACTGTCAGGTCTTACCATTAGCTTCTTGGCAGCCCGAGCACCTGTAGGCACTGCCTTTGTTGCCCACCCAGGGCACAGTGCAGCAGGGTGATGCTCAAGGTGCCGGGGCTGGACCTCTCTGCGGTGCCAGGGACAGCACTGGGGCAGCATCTGAGCCTCTTCACTTACTGCAGGTGATCCGACCTGTCTCGCCAAACTGTTGGGGTGAATCTCCTGCCAGTCTCTTCCCCAGTCCTTTCCTCCCTGCAACGCCAACATTCTTGTCCGTCCCCAGGACACAACCCACCGATCTGGCTTGCCGGTGACACCCGTCTGCTGGCTCATCTTTGCTCTTCCTGACTCCAGAAACTTTGCTCTCTGCCTGATAAAAGGCTCCCTTCCTGGATCTGTGTTAGCACGCCTTGAAAGCCAAGTCTATTCCCACCGAAGCCTGGCACTGGCTTCAAGTCTTTTTGCCAGCTGGAAGCAGAAATACCGGCATCCTTTGGTTAAAGACAACAAACCAAACAGGATTTGTAGTTTGGCTTCCAAGCAGGGAAGCATTTCGGGAAGATAGTTATAAATAAGTGGTTTAACATCTCCTGCCAGCAGACATCACAGAGAAGATAATGTTCTTTTTTTTTTTTAAATCTGTCAGCAGCTCAAATTGGGACGTTTCCTTCCCAGCTAACACCAGGCTGCTGATGGGGGCTTCATCTAAGAGCACACCAGGCCAGAGCTAACCTAGCATCAGTTACTGGGGTTTACTGCTTGCTGTGATGGTATCTAAGGGCTCCATTTTTATAATTGTTCCTGTATAGGAACAGATCTGTACTTGGCCATTGATAATCTAATCCACAGTTGTGCACGGAGTGGGCACTTCATTTCGCTGTGAACCTCAGTACTCCAATATTTCTTTTCTTCTGGCAAGGCCCAAAGCCTCCCTGACTTGATGAGCATCTCCCAGGCAGGAATTAGAAGTCTCTGAGGGTGATAAAAATGATCTGTTCAGTCTGCGCTCCTGTTCTGTAGCTTGCACCACCTGGGACACAAAGAGTGCAGTCCAAGCCTGCAGTTGCATTTCGCCTGAAAATGTCAGAGGGACATTTTGGCGCTGGCAGCTTACCTCTTCCCTCCTCTGTAAACTGCATATGGGCAAAAGCAGTGTGGCTTTCAGGAGCTCTGTGCCCCAGGGAGGCAGGGGACGGTTCGGCTGAGGTCCTCTGAGCAGGCAGGGGAGGCAGCACGTGGTAGCTGTAAGCGCCGTGTTAGTGCTGTGACATTTCTGCAGGGTGACATGAGAAGGATGGGGGAGAAGTGGTCCCTTGGTGCCACCTGTTCTTCCAAAGGGCTGATGGAGTTATCCCCATACAATACCTCAAAAGCTTCTTGAACATCACCAAGCAGGACGGTGACACCCGAGACAGAACTTCCCAGTTCTCCTCCATGCACCAGGCTCAACATAAGCAAAGCTGGCTTCGCTACTCCCTAGGTTTCACAGATAAGTGCTGTGGCCAACACAGCTCACCCCTGTCTTGATCCTCGCCAGCTCAGTAGCACTGGCAGTGTCCTAGTTTGTTTGCTGTAAGACATCTCCTGTGCAAGCAGACCCCAATGCTTGCTGTTGCCAGACACAAGCCATGCATGCAAACAAGGTCATGACCAGCCTGTTTCTGCAAGCCTGTCCTATGGACACAAGGTCTATTCATTTCTCATCTGCTGCCTTGATTTCTTCTGTCCATATCTTGGATTCCTTTCAGCCATCCCTTGGGGGGATTAAGGGCTGCATCATGTAGCAGGAAGGGGTTTCTCTTGCTCCAGATCACCTCACATTGGAAGACCCTCTGTTCTGCTACGAACCTCTCTGAGACCTTCAGAAACCTAGAGCTGTTGCCTGTCCTGGAGGTTGCTGTAGAAACAGCCTCTTTGCAGTTCTCTTTGCAGCTGCTGGAGGAACAGAGCAGTTAAACACAGGCTGCTGTTAAAGGAAGGATCACGGTCAAAGGTGAGTGGCTATTGAGGACAGGTACCGCACTCCTCCAGCGTGCCAGGGCATGCCATGAGCAGGAGAGGACCAGGCAGCTCCCGATAGGTTCACCTGGGAAACGGTTTGACAGGGATGTGCTAGTGTCCCCCCTTCCACATGCTTGGTCCTGGGGGTGGTGGAGAGCCGGTGTGGGGCTGAACTGTCACAGCATCAGGCCAGCCCTTGCTCCAGGCCCTCTTCCCCAAATTGTATGCCTCTCAGGGGCCACACTTTAACCCACCTGATCAAATATCTGTGTGGATTTTGCAGACTGGAGAGAAACAACATTTCCCTGACTTCTTGGTGGCTGTTGGGGGTGGGGAGGACTCAGCCAGGATGACGGGCACATTCATGAAAACATAAATGCTCTGTTAATGTCAAAGTAGGGAGAAAAAAAACCCCAAACAATTCACTAATCCTCTCTCCATATCAAGCTAAACTACTCCTGAAGGCATTTTTGGCAAGATGCCACAACATGGATGAGACTGATGGCTTCCAGGTATAAATACTTACTGTTTGACCTTGTTATTGTTCAGTCAGCCAAAGGATTTTACATATATATATATGCATATATGCATATATGCATGTGTATACTTATGCTCACAAACTCTTTATACCTAAAAGTCAAACCTCCTTCTCTTTGAAAGAGAAAATGGCCACTTTCAATTACTTTACTTCCCTCTCATTCTCTTTGCTAAATCTTCTGGAAAGAGGTGCATCCCTCTCCGCTGGTCCTTATATGGCTTTGGGAGTCACAGGGAACAAAGGGAGCAAGGGACCCCACGCTGGGCTATTGGTGGAGGCTTGCTGCCTGGACCAAGGTCACTGCTGGCAGTGCTGCCCAGCACCTTTCAGGAAAACTTAGTCCCAGATGTCATAACTTCTCCAACACAGCCCTTGTCCTGTCCGGGACACTAGGATGTTCCCAGGAAGGCAAGCGTGACTTTTCAACAGCTGAATACCATAAGCAATTAGTCCTCACTCCATAGCACAACCAGGGATTGTGTAGCTGAGCATTGCGAAGTGTTGTGAGGTCTCCACCCTGAGCCTGCTTCAGGAGGGAGCACAAAACCTGGTGGGATCCATTCCAGCTGTCCCTGGTCAGAGAAACACCACAGGTAGGGGCTGCACCTCAGCTTGGGCTGTTCTGCAAAGCAAAGGGAAGTGCTGGCCCTTGGCCACTGCTTGCTGCTCATCCAGGTGGGATGTGCTGATACGTGACTATGCGCAAATTGTGGGAGGGGTCAGCAAAAGCATAGGCCTTTGCTGCCACTGTGTCCTGGACCCTCACCTGATGTGCAGCCCCTAGCATGGTGCCCAGCATCAGCTCCCTTAGTGTCACCCCTTCATCTGCCCCTGTCTTAGGAGAAACGTTTAGGCAGTGATCCTGCAACTGCAGTCATAGCTCCTATATTCCCTCCTCTGCTGCTGGAGAAAGGTTCTTGCGGTCAGCGGCAATTGCCGCCTGTGCCTTGTGGTGTCCCAGCCATGAGAATGAAGGATGTCACCACACATAAGCAAACAAAGCCACTTCTCTTTCTGGGTGTATGCCTGCCTCCCGCCATGGGAATCTGTGCTGCTTTAAACAGCAGAGAGCCTTAGGCTTGGATTAGTCCTAATGTTTGACCTGTCATCCTTCACCACAAGTGGGGTTATGCTGGTTTTTGCTCATGAAGCTCTGGGACAAAATATGTTCTAGCTACTCTTTCCTATTCCCCACTGTCCTGGTCCCCACCAGTGCAGATCTCTTCTGCACACAGCTTTAACAATCCCATCTGCCTAGAGGGGGAAGCCTGGTCCCAGGTTTGCTACGTGAGCCAGGATGTTCCCACAGTCTTTGAAGGCTCTTGGCTCTTCTCTGCATTGCTGCTTGAAGGTCCTGTCAACTTGATAAGTCCATTGGCTCATGTTACACTGCTAGCAGCTCTGTTTCCCCTGAAAAGTCTGTCAATTCCTCCTATTTTTTTGCAGGGCACCCAGCAAATGTAACGGCAATCATACATTGTAATGATTTGATTTTGGAACCACAAAAAGTAGGGGCAGAGTTGGGAAACCTGAGTCATTGCCACATTGCCTTTGCCAGGTTGTATTTAGAGTTGAAGGGCTCTTCTCGGTTGTCAGAAGGGAGTTTCTCAGCCCACCAAATCAAGTCAAGTGGCCACAAGTATCCCTTCATCAACTAGATTTTCACTGTTGACTGACTTGGGGATAGCCACAGGCAAATGTCCTATCTGAAGGTGAGGGCACCTGCTGCTTCTTTAGCTGCAGCCCTGGTGCCCAGGCTAGGGAAAGTTGCATTAGCATCACTCTAGGGCAGCCCATCATGGGAAAGAGCACACTGCAAAAAATTGCCAGAGAATATGCTCATTTTCACTCCCTCAGGTTCAATCTGTGCCCCAGTATGTCTTCTGCTTTGTTTTCCATCTTGTGAGACTCTTCACTATGAGAAAAAATCTAGCCGGCAGCAGTTTAATGCATGACAATCCTGTTATTACAGCTGTAAATAATTAACAACTAGAAAAAATGCATTTTTTAATTTTTTTGTTGACTTTATTTTCTCTATTGACTAGCTGGTATCCACTCTCTTAAGGGATTTCTCATGGAAACTGTGACCTTTCTTCTCTCTCTCTCTCTGATTTGTGTTTCAAATGCTTTTTGGTGCAATGTTCAATGCCTGTTTGTAACTTCGAATTGTATTTTTCAACCTTTGCCGGAAAAAAAATTTTGCCCATTCTAATTGGCAGGATTTTGAGTCCTGCAATTTTTTTCAGCTTTTAGCTTTTTCAATAAGTTAAAGCAACAGAAAAATGTCTCAAAAAATTACAATGAAGTTCTGAAGAGAGATTAGAAAACATCAGAAACAAGAACTACATGAATAAGATCAGCACGCTGAGTGGAGGAGGAGGACTCTCTGACCACCTACTAACCTCCTGATCTAACACACAAGGCGGGACTAGACCTCTTCACTGAATTAAATCACTCCGCTTTTCCACTCTACCCACTCTCTTGAACTCCAATCAAAACAAATAAAAATTCATATTTTAAAAAAATCTGTGTCATTGGTTTTTCCATGGTCTGTTTCTCAAAGCCAAATGATGTTGACATACAAAGGGATGGGGAGCCTGGGGAGACAGTCCTCTGGGCTTCAGGCTACCTGCACATCTGGGAAGTTTGTCCCAGTGATGAGCAGACAAGCTACCCATGAAAAAAATAGATATTTGGGGGGAAAATAAAAGAGCTTGAAAATATTCCATAGTTCCCATCATGTCGTGTGTAAAATGTTTTCCCTTCCAATGGCAGGGGAGTGGAGGGCAGAAGGTATGTTCAAGGCAAATTGTCTGGGGAGTTTGGGAACCCACTCAAAGATGGGAAGATGGTAGTGTGATGGGTGGGCAAGAAGGAGACCCTGAGGTGTGCTCTTTCCCTGCAGTGTGTGGCCCATGGTTAGACTTTGATTTTCCAGTAGAGCTCTTCAGCATTTTTCTAGGTACAACATGAATCAAGCTTTCTGCTGCTCTAGGGGCAAGAAGAAGAGGCCTTGGCCAAGATGCTGGTTTATCCAACCCACCAGATACACTTCTCCAGCTGAACCATGCCTTAAAGAGACCCTGGTGGGGAGAAGGACATGGAGTCCCTTAGCCCAAATGTCTTTGGCCATGTGGTAAATCGAATGTGTGCCAAGGAAATGTTGTGGGCAGTTCAACCCACCCTGCTGTACTGTTCAGCTGTTACGATGACCTCCACTGTCACTTCAGTCCACTCAAACAGTTTCCAGGCATAACTTGGGATTTACCATGGTGCAGAGACCTTTGCTGCAGGGAGTTTTGATTGTGGCTACCCTGGTTTGGGAGATTTAATAGCGCACAGCTGGCCATGCTGCATCACTTGGACAGTATGACATGTCTCCAGGTGGCTGTGTGGTCTGCTGGCAAGAAAGTTCAACGTGTAGGGGATTCATTTGGACACTTCATTGCATCTCCTTGGATGCACGAGAATTTATATTTAGCAACTAATAGAAAAAATTTCTCACTGGGTAGGAAGATCTGAAATGAAGTAAATCTCTTCAAATGCAAAAGCAGAAGAAAAATCACCTGCGAGAAATGCTGAAGTTCTTCCTACTGCACTAAGTTTGAAACATCCTGTGTTCCCCTGTATTTTTTTTCTGCATTTTTGGCTACTTTTTAGTTAAAAATATTGATGATTTACCCAAATCACACATATTCAGTGAGGACTTTCCCCCCCTTCAATTACCACTGGGAAATAGCAGAAGCAGCAAATAAGCAGTGACATCGTCAGTTGTTTTCCATGCCTGAAGAAGGAACAAAATGCCCTCCTCCCTTCCCCG
This sequence comes from Haliaeetus albicilla, assembly GCF_947461875.1. Taxonomy (NCBI): domain Eukaryota; kingdom Metazoa; phylum Chordata; class Aves; order Accipitriformes; family Accipitridae; genus Haliaeetus; species Haliaeetus albicilla. Next base: position 12,513,074 of record NC_091505.1, read on the forward strand.
GATTCCCTGAGCACCATCTGGATGCTGCACCAGGGACTTGCTGGTGGGACAGTATCTCCAAACATTGCAACCTTGAACAAAAAAGTTACGCATTTGAATTTGCTGCATTCAGCTGAATCCTCCTTCTTGCTCAGAGATTCGGATGACAGAAGAGGCTTGGGAGTGCCGGGGCTCGCAGCTGCTATGGCAGATGGATAGTTACCATGGGTCTTAGCAGTACAGGCTGCATACTTATGTCTTCCTGAGGAAGGAGCGTAGCTTGTGACCTCAGCAATAGCAGGCAAGGAAGGAGCCCACCACTGTTTTAAACCATAAAAGCTGGAAGATGAAGTTTTCACCCCTTTCCCCGCTCACACCCCCCCACACTGCGTGAGTCCTTCTTCAATCAAAACTGCACAGGGTTGGTCCCAGCCTGAAAAGATCTTCCTGACTCAGAAGACAAAAATAAACAGCGATGTGAAAAGCTTCCCTGCATTATCACTTCTCTATTTGAACCTGGAACAAGGGCCCTGAAGAGGAACAGAGTGTAATTGCAGTGTCCACAGAAAAGAAATACTAATGAAAACAGGCAGAGCCAGGAGAATTGGCGGAGAAGAGGCATAGCTGAGCAAGTATTTATTACCCTGGCACTTAGTGCTCAGGCTGACAGGTGTCTTAGGAATGCAATAGCCGTGTTTTATTATTAGGTGCTTATACTACAGCAGTGCTTGGGGAGAGGAACGTGTAGCTACTGAGGTGCCAGATGTTGGGGAGCAGATAAATGTGTCCCCTATGCCAGGCAGTAACGTGGCCGGCAGGGATGGCTCAGCCCCACAGCCCCATGAAAGAAAGGGTCCCTTGGGGCGCAGTGGTTATCTTCTGCCTTCAAAGGGTGGCTGTTCCAGAAACCTCTTCTGCAAACCACCTCCTCATGAAGTGGGGTGAGTGCCCCAAAGCCAGCCCTAAGCTAGCCTTCATGCATTTGGGTGGTATGATCAGAAACCCCAGCATCAAGGTAGGGTTCCTTCACCCTATAAGATGAGCAGGTCCAACGCTGCACAGTTGCTGTTCATGGGGCTCTTCTCAGGACCATTGCCATGCTGTCTGCCTTGTAAGCAAATAGTGCTTTCTTCTGCAAAGCGCAATTCCTCCTGACCAAACTCATCCATCAGCAGCTTGTCAGCAGGAACATGGTTTGAGGCTTTGCGGTCGCCCCACTCCACGAACACCCTCGCTTGGCAGATTTGTGGCTTGCTGGGATTCATTCTCCCTTACACTTTCACACATCGGCAGGCTTTGGGCAGCAGGGACCTCACGGGGGATCCCAGGCTTTGCTGCCACAAGACACACTCACTGCAATCAGAGGTGGGAAAAAGTGGCTGTGACGCTCTTTCTGCCCCCACTACCTTCCCTTTTCATGCTCAGCAGATGGGTGATGTGTTAACAGCAGCCAGAGCAGCAAAGAGGGTGCTTTCCAGTATGGACACGCTCAGCTCCTTCTGCGGATCCTCAGTGTCCTTCATGGGGATGAAGATGTCCTCTTCTCCTCCACCCCTAAGCAGGCAGCAAGCAATGGACTGTGGAGGGGACTGGGCGATGTGCCTGGAGCGGTGGGTGTGGGTGCCAACCACAGCAAAGCTCCTTCACCCCACAGCAGCAGGGAATGCCTCCCCGTGCCCCGTGGCCAGTGGAAGCAGGAGAAGGAGCCTGCTCCAGCCCTGCTCTGACCCCAGGGCAGGGAAGACATCTCTGGTGTGGGAACTGCAGGGTTCCTTGTGTCTCATTCCTGGACAACCCTGCAGTGTTGCCAACAAAGCAGGTGTCTACCCCGTGTACTGCCGTGGCCCCTGCTCCAGGGGAGGAGTACTGCAGGTGGGATTCAGGTCTCCCTTTACACCCCACCCTGGGGCTGCAATGGGTGTTTTGCAGTGGGGGGTGTGGAAGACACAGCCATAGGGCACTTGGGTGGGACAGAGGAGTCAGCCAGCCCGGGGATGGCAGGGACCCTGGGCTGAACAGGGCTGCGCCACCCCCATCCCTGTGGCCTCCCTTTTGGCTAGCAGAGAGAAAATGTGTCCAAAAAACCAGCACCGGCTGATTTACTTCAGAAGGGGAGAGGAGTAGGAGCTAGCTGAGCATTGGGCATTTTATAAAAGCACTTTGGGATCCCTGATAAATAGCAATCAAGGAATTGACAGCAGTGGTTTCAGCAGAGGTGGCATTGCGGCCATGATAGGCAAAAGACATAAGTGAAGCAAGGCTGGTAGGAAAAAGCAATATTCTTTTATTACACAGATAGGACAGCTGGGGAAAAGAAGCCAAGCTTTCAGGCCTACAAACTCTCCTTCAGATGTGGTGCCATAAACTTCCGGCTTAGGCCTGGGAGGGACTGGTCTGAGCTAGCTTCCTTAATGAGGCAATCAGAAAGCAAAGGCTCCTAGCTCCTATGCAGAGTAGCAAGTTGATTATAAGGGGGAAGGTTCTTCTTGGACTTTTGTGAAGACTGGGAGAGAATAGGAGACAAAATAGTATTGCTGAGTTTATTCAGAGAAAGAAAGAAAAGCATGCAGTGATCTTCATTTAAAAAAAAAAAGAGAGACAAAAATGCATATAATACAGACAGAAACCTTCTCTAATGTCAATGCACGTTTTTTTTTATTACATGCAGGTTTTACCCTTGCTCAAGAAGCCTAGGAACAGTAAGTCTCTGGTCTGACCCCAGCTCAGCTACACATCAGCCGAGACCTGTGCTGGAAATGACCATAACTCATCAGCCCATCTCCTGGCATTTGAGGGATGCTGTTTAGGCTCCTTTAACAATTTCTCTTTGCTGTTGTGAGTCTTTAAATATGTGTGCCAGACTGTAATCCCCAGTTTGACTGTAAAGCTAGCCTTTGCTTTCACACTGCCTTATGACACCCAGCTTAAATTATGAGGAGTAGCGAGACAGGGTTGATAAGGAGGATTTATTATGCTTGAATGACCATCTATAGCAACTTATTGCTGAGTGACTCCCTCTCCCTCCTCTGGAGAACAGCTGCTTCCAGAATGCACTCATTTTCAAGTGTGAACCCTCAATCAACTAGGATTGGAGGACCTCATGCACATCCTCAGTGGGAGGAGGGGGGGTGCATTCACCTGACCATGGTTATAAAGGGAAGCATCTCTAAGCAACTGGCTTGTGAGGGCCCTGGCCCGGAGGATATCTGGAGGTTGATTTGCAGGTGGTCCTGAGCAGGGGAAGCCCTGAGGTGGGGGTCTGTCATCACATGGCAGTGTTGTGATGTCCTGGGTAAGGAGCAGAGATGTGCAGAATTCCTCACCTTGGGGTAAGGATGCTCCTGGTGCTGGGAGAAGGAGCCCTGGGTGCATCATGCAAAGGCCATGGGGAGCTCAAGGTGGTGAGAAGCTGCATTTCACCCAAGGCAGAACCTCTTCTCCCTCTTCTGGTTTCCATGTAGACAGTATAATGCAAACCAGCTTCCTGGGAGTGTGCTGGGAGTCAGCATCCTCCCTGGGAACGCTAGTGGCTATGTGCTAGGATTTGCAGGCAACTGTGCCACTTCCCAGGGTAGAAATCAAGTCCAACTTGTAACAGGGCAGAGCTGGACTACTTCTGTAGCCCTGCAGGGGCATTGGGAGGAGGTCAGCCTTTTTGGTTTGGTTTTTAAAGAATTATTGCTGGGGAGTTGGGTGACATTTTCCTTTCTTTGCTAAGTTTAGAATATAATTGTTATGCTGCGTGTTTGGGCTTTTTGTAGTCCTGCTGTCTGGGGATCTCATTTGCGTAATTTTGTTGGGTCCTGGCTAATAATGATGTCATGTAAAAACAATTCATTCTGCTGGACTGAGAGTGGGCTTTGTTGTCATGGTAACCTTTGATTCAGAGACTTGCAGGAAGGAGACAGGTAAGTGCTTGAAATTGCCATATTTCAGCATGGTTTCAAATGCCTCGGAAGTCTGAGGCCCATTTTCCATAAATGAAATTTCAAGTCTTGTTGAAGTACTTTGTAAACAAAATTCATTTATTGCCTGAAGAAAATGGAGTGGAATTTAGTTGAAGAAAATACTTGTAGAAAAACTAAGGTTTCGTGAAGCACTGTACAAAATAATGGGATGTGCTATCAGGATGTGCTAGTGCTGCTTTGCTCCCCACAACTCAGCCCTACAGAGAAGAGATCCTTTCCCAGCAAGGGGACATAGTCCAATGACCCTCAGGGCTAGCCCAGTAAGGAGACCTATGTGCTGGGAGGGTATGAAGAGGGACAGAAGCAGGTCTGATGGAAGCAATCTTTAATTAGTTTAAAACGTGTCCCCCACAAGTGTGCTGTGTTTTACCCAGTCTGAGTCAATGAGCCTCTCTGTTCCCCAAATTTGGGTCAATGTGTACCACATTAGTCAAAATACTCTGGAAGCAAAGATATTCACTCAGAGCTAGATATCTACACGCTTATTCGGAGATCTGATTATGAATGCTTGTGGCTTCTCTGAAAATCAAACCGGGATGATGTTAGCCCCTCTGGATATGAGTTAGTCTGAACTGGGGTTGTAGGGAGATATTTCCTGCTGGAAAGCCCTGGGCTTCTGAAGAGAGATTGCCATTTTGGAGATGTTGTGTAAAATCAGCAAAAGACTGTATAGTGCTGACTTCCTTTCAAAGTGAAAATCAGCCTGAATCCAAAGGCGTGCCACCACAGAGGGCAAAAGTCAACATTTGGCATCTGAATCCAGCCAACACTCTGGTCAGGGGTCTTTTTAATTCTTCAGCCCTCTAAATATTCTCCAGGGGGACACCCAGGATCTGCGAGTGAAGTTGTTTGGCCAGACCATAGTGTGAAAGGAGAACCTGGTGCATCACTGTTACCAGGATCTGGGTTGCAGTGTTTAGCCAAACCCTGTTTGGCATAATTTATACCGCCCTGAAATGTTGTGTCTCTTTCTTTGCCTGGAATAGGATGGCCATCTGGGGGAACTTTCCTCCAAAGCTAAAAGGATCCCTTGGCACTTTAACTGTTGCATAGAAAATATAATTTTCTTCAAGCACGTGGGAAAGGAAGTTGTTTCAGCTCAGCTGCAACTGGTGGTTTGGGGAGGAGGGGGATAATGAGATGAAACCCTGGGGGTCCTGTAGAAATCAACTGCCCAGGTGTCAGCTTGTTGAGCCCCGCAAGTGCTGCAGGAAGCAGAAGCACCATGTGGAGACTATTTAGGACATGGCTCAAGCAATGGCGTCTCTGGGGTCTGGAGCACAGGCTGGAGAGGACTGTAGCTGGTACAGGGACTGTGGCAGAGCTGGAACTGTCTTGTGCCTGTTTGGGGTCCCGCTCCAGCCCAACAGATGTTCAAAGCAGCTCCTGTGAATTGCACCAGCCGTGGCAGGGTGAGAGCAGGTTCCCATGGCAGGACGGAGCATGCTGGCGAGGAGGGAGCTCTGGAGGCATGTAACCCCAGGGAAGAGCAGCAAACTGGGTCTGTGCTTCTTGGGCTCACAAGGAGCTTATCCCTGGTGTATATGGGAAGTGCCGGAAAGAGAAGCATTTTGGAAATAGCAAAAAAGGAGTGTTTCCAAAGGACTCCAACCCTTCTCCCTGTGATTTGCTCAACCCTTCAGAGTGTTGTTGATTTTTTTTTGGTGGCGGAGGCTATTCAGGGAATTTGACCTGAATTCTTGCATCACTTTGGATGCCTAGAAATTGCATTTATTTAAAGCAAATAAGTCACTTGCTGAAAAAATATTGCCCAGCTATGTGAGGGAGAAGAGGCGGGTATTCCTAAAATTAACCCAACATTAGTGCAAGTGTTTGGGCTCACAGTCTGCAGGTACAGAAGAGCTGCTATACTTGGAGAGCCCAAAGCCTTGTCTAAACAGTGTCTGATTTCTGATAGCAGTCAAATAGCAGATGCTTTCTATAATCTTAGGCTCTCTTGGACTCTCATGCATCTTGTAGAGCTTCACCAGGGTATTCTCCCAGCCTCCAGCAATCTGTGGCTCAGGGGCATGCCTGTAAAAGCCACATCCTTATGTTTAATTAAGTTATCCCTATGTTAAGGAGGCTGAGGGGCAACCTTATTGCTCTCTACAGCTTCCCGAGGAGGGGAAGTAGAGAGGAAGGTGCTGATCTCTTCTCCCTGGTGCCCAGTGATAGGATGTGTGGAAATGGTTTTTGGAAATGGCATTTCTTTCCTGAGAGGGTGGTCAAACACTGTAACAGGCTTCCTAGAGAGTTAGCCGATGCCCCAAGCCTGTCAGTGTTTAAGAGGCATTTGGACAACACCCTTAATTTGCTTTAATTTTTGGTCACCCCTGAGTTGGTCAAGCAGTTGGACTAGATGATTGTTTTAGGTCCCTTCCAACTGAAAATATTCTAAAAACTTTTGATGGATTGTTGTTGTTCTGTGAGTTGGTCCAGCTGCTCCTTGAACTCATATCAACTGTGTCCACAACATCCTGCAGAAAGGAGTTTCCTGATTTAATTGTGGTATAAAGAACGCCTTCATTTAGGTTTGGGGGCTATGATTTCCCCCTTTCACTTGATGTCTCCTTGTGTGCTTGCGTTAGAAGAGAAGGTGAACCCTTGATCCCTGTCCATCCTCTGCCTGCCTCACACAATTATACACTTGAACTTTATGCACTATATCCCATCTTAAGTATCTCAGTTGTGACGCTGGGGGCTGAGGGAGCCAAGGGGTCTGCATAGCCAGTGATCTGGCTGGGATAAGCTGTGCTGACTGGCAGATGAAGGTGCAGTGTGTTTCCTTCTGCCTATGTCTCTGCGTACAGCAGTTCCTGAGCAAAAGCTGAGTGCTGGGGAGCTGCAGCATGATGTACGTGTGGTCAGTGCCCAAAGAGGCAGGGTTAATATAATACCGGTCCAGTGCTATTTGGCTGCATGCCTGCTGCTTGTTGCCTGACTCGGGGCTTTTTGGAATGCCTTTGATGATGTTTCCTCTAAGCAGAGCCTCCAAGTTCCTGTGCTCATGTGCCAGGATCTCCCCGTGGCCACTGGGATGTGCAGTGCTCCTGCAGCAGCACACCAGAGGATGGTTTCTAGGACAGCATTTCAAAAAATGGGTTCACATTAGCCTGGGAAACCCCAGAACATGCTAGGACTTCTCATGTGGCATACAGGCGTGGTTCCATTGTTTCCCCGCTGCCTGAAAGGGCTGCAGCTCTCAAATAGCCTTGCCCAGGTTGTGGTATTCACACTGGTTGTGCACTTGGCTCACCAGCCAAAATTTCAGTAGCAGGAGTCAACTGTAGCCTTCCCCTCTGGGGAGTGGTCACCTCTCCCCTTGGTCTTACAGGCTGCAGAGTCACAACCAGTTGCACTTGAGGGCTCCCCACCTCCTGGAAGGAGGTATGGAAGAGCAGAGCCTGTTTTGCAAAGTGCTACGTTTTGCAGGAGCCGATTGAATGAGTATTGTCGTGCTGCAGCTCTTTCCTCTGTTTGCAGCTTTTGAGGTAAATGAGGCTTATGTAAATGGGGGACAGATGAGAGCAATGTGGGGGCAGTGGTGGTGCGTGGAGGTGCTGTCTCCGAGCCACCCTCCGCAGCACTGGCAGTGGCCCTCTGCCCTGACCCCAGCTTCCCTGCTGTTCTGGCTCGAGCTGCTAATGATGCTGTCACAGTTCTGACGAGGCACCTCCATCCCCATCAGCACCCTTTAGTAATTCTGACCTGCTCTTCACCCTTGCTTTGCTCAGCAGGGGCATTTCAGGCTCAGGCTGAAGGCCTTCTATGGTTTTGCTCCCAGCTGCTGATTGCCAGTCATGCCCAACAATAGCAGGGAGTTTTAATGATGTAGATAAATATTTCTTGAGAGCACAGAGTTCACTTTATTAGTGATCAGGACAGATGTTCAGGGACAAAACATGGATTTAGAGCTTAATCCCTGGCTCCTGCTGCGTTGCAAGCACTCTAAAAACTTTGTGGACACCAAGGCCATTTTGGAGTTTCAAAGTTAAACAATTCCTCTCTCCCTCTCCTTGTAAACACCGGGAGGATTGGAGAATCAAAGCCTTGGCTGTGAATATATTCTGGTTCTTAGGTGCCTCCCTGCCTTGAACCTGCTTGTGTGGTGTGACTCCAAACCTTCCTAGCTTATTTCCTGTGCTCAGGGCTAGAGATGGTCAGAGAAGTCCCAAACAATCACAATCCCCCTGATGCACGGATATGTTGCAAACAAAAGGGACAGTGAATTTTAGCATAAATAAATATTAATTTGGTTTTTTGAAACTTTTCGGTATTTGCCATCTGTGATTCTTCTGATTAAAAAAAAATCATCCCATCATCCAATCAAAGATAGGAAAGGACTAGCTGGGGCTTCACTGGCTGACCCTGCGGCACAGAGATCACCTTGCAGACAGATGAACCCAATGGTTAACCTGTGCCTGACAGGCTGAAAATAGCTCATCAAAAGTACTGGGCAAAGAGTTAAAAATTTGCTAGGGTGAATTCAGCTGATACAGACAGACTGCAGTGCAGAGTTAATGTCCCTTTTAGAAGTGGGGGTTCAGATCAGTGAAGCCCTTGCTTTGAATTACTTTCCTGGCCACCCCTAAACTTCTGGAAATACCCTCCAAATGGAATAATATGATGCTTGGGAAGAGAGAGGGGAAACACAAAAGGTAACCAATAAAGTAATCTGCAAGGAAAAAAAAAAAATCAGTGGACAAAAGGCTTTGCTTTGCCAGCAGTTGAACCATTCAGCCAGCCACAATAGCATGCTCCCTTCCCATTCTTTGCACCCCAGCCCTGTGCATTTGTGGTGGTTATCTTGCCTGGACCAGATTGGTGTTGAAAAACAACAACCCAGGTAGCTTCGATTTTCCTTGTGTGCACAGTCAAAGGGAAGGGGTCATCTGTCCCTCAGTGTCTGGTTTGTCATTGTCCTCGCTCTGCTTTATTCCCTCCGCACTGTGGCATGGAACAAAGACTTGAATTATGGCAGAAGATGAACAATTAGGCACTGAGGCATGTCATGGGGGAGAGCAAAGGGGTCACCACTTCGAGGGCTTGAGTGCTCAGAGTTTTGGGAAGGTTTGGGCTTGCTGCGGAGCTGGTCCTCTGGAGGGGAAGCAGGAGAGAAATGCAGAGAAAAGCCAGGAGTGGTGGCAGCTGCTGCCATCAGCTGTCCTGTGACTGGGTACCTAGATAAGGTAGCCTGACAGCGGTCAAAGTGTTTTTTGGCTCCGCTTCTCCACCCTGAGCTGGTGTGGGAAGCAATTCCCAGCCCTGCCAAGGGAGAGGGGGGAGCAAGAGCCTGGGAAAGCAAAGAGACAATAGGACAATGGCAACTCATGAGACATGAGTTGCTGAAACATGCAGGGTCCTCCTGGAAAGGGAGGAATCGTCCGTATACCTGCCCCTTCCCTTAGTATCTCCTCTGGGCAGCCACTGGGAGATGGGACAAGAGGCACAGTGAGGACTTGGCTTTACTTACTGTGGCTTCTAAAATGTGCTATTACTGTGCAGATCTCCTTCCATATGTGCTTGGAAAGAAAATTTCTAACAAGGACAGTGGTTGATGATAGCAGCACAGTGTTCCTCAGTGCTAAGGGCACATGCTAAAGATAAGGATTATTTCTTCCATTACACAGCTGGGGAGCTGAGCACTGAGAAATCCCCTGCAGGCTCCAACCAAGACAGCTTCAGAACTGCAAACAGCCCTAGACCATGATATTTTTCAATGGATGATGCTTCTTCACATGATGGGAGGAGTGTCTGGCAATCTCTAGGGCACTGAGATGGTGGGCCATAGCAGTGTGGATGGGGGAGGAGAAACAAAGACCCACGGAGTCAAATTGCTGCTGGAAAAAAATGCACTGAGGGTGAAAAGCTAGAAAAGGGAATAACCCTAGCATAGTACTACCATTAATTCAATGTTCATCAGATGTAATGGAGGTTGGGTGGTGTATAGGTTTCCCTTCTGTGCTACTGTCCCCAGAGCACTCCCTTTATCCTTTAGTCCAGGCTTGGGGGAAAGCTTTTACTCCCCCAAAATCAGACTTTGTGGCAATGGAAAATGAGATCATGACTCTCTTGCTGGCAGAGTGGTATGAAACAATGTCGATATAAAAAAATAGTAATCTCTTTAGAAAAGAAAGGCCTGGTCTTGCTTGGCAGATGTAACGCATTTTTCCTAGCAGAGGGAGCAAGAAACTGCAGCTGGAATCTCCAGGTGGTTCCCAAGGTACTACTGTGACACTTTAATGATCTAATTCCCCTCAAAGGTGGCATTTTCACTTGTTCCCCTGACCTATTGCTGTACATTTGCTGTGAAACAAACTATCTGCTATCAGCCCTGACATCTCAGGCTCAGAGGGGAAAAAAAAAAAGTCTGTGATACTAATGCAATGAATGGACTCTTCACCCTGGTAATCCTTATGAGGATGTAGCTGGCCATCTTCCCCATGTGCTGTAGGGCCACAGGCTTTTCGGGAGCACATCAGCGTAATGCCATTCACCTTTGCAGCTCCCACTGGCAGAGGCTGTAACTCAGGGTACACCTGTGTGATGTTTCCTGGCCCATTTACACTCTCTTCTTGCACAGATAAAGGCAATGTTCACGCTGGCAAGACCCTTTTTTGGCTCTGTAGTGTGGCTCTGCCCTGTTCAGGGTAGTTGCACCAGGCTAGTGTGGTTTGTGATGGGCATGGCTTGGATGAGATGACCTGCAGAGGATGTGGCTTGCAGGATACCCTGCCCCACAGCTAGGCTCTGGTTTCCATTCTCTGGAGATAAACTAGTTCACGCTGGTGTAAAATGTGTGCAATGAATAACACAACTACAGCAAAATAGTTTATGTAAAGCACTGATGTGGGAGAAGTTTCATAAGAGGTTTCATACCTCAAAAAGGCCTTTTGTCAAAAATAGAAGCATTTTCTCTAAGAAAAAAATATCAAGTTTCTTGCACAGTCTTACTGTCATGCTAGTGCTGTTCCTAGCTGCCATGGAGACCCTCTTTTCTCCCAGAGCAAGAGAGGCTGTTACGGTCCTTTCCTGAGCAGGACGGAAAGCAGAAGCAGCCCCTTCAGGAGTGACTGGGCTGAGGACATGGGCTGCCGCCCACTGGGGCAACTGGCCCTACAGCAAAGCCCACTGGGAGCTGAGCTCTTTGTCTGAGAGGTTTTGCAGGGGCAGGCTGGCTAGGGGGCATGAACAGGGGCTGCTGAGCGAGCCTGTCTGGTAGGAAACAGAAAACCCAGGGATAGGTGAGCTGCTGATGTGAGCTGCAAGGGAGCAGAGATGGGAAAGCTGGCTGGGAAACAGTGTGCAGGGAAACATCCACCTCCACCTTGAGACTGGGTCAAACAAATGCAGCTCAGCGCGTGTGCTGCTAAACCTTCAGGTAAACACTGGCGTCCAGCACCAATATTTTTTCATCCTCTAGGAAGGAAACAGGGATACAGCAAAAGCCCAAACAGGCAAGATACCAGTGCTCCTGCTCCAAAGGGGCAGGGCAGCGACAGGGAGAATCAAGGCAGAGAAACCAGGCCATGGAAATCAATGCAAATGACTTTGATCGCGGAGTTTCAAGCCCATTTGCTCTGTAGGAAGCACGGCTGTCAGCAGGGATAGGCAGTGAGAGGGGTGGGATCTCTCAGCTTGCAAGATGAAATGGAGAATGTGGCAGATGCTATTTTTTCTCTAGTTTCAGTGGGCCCTTAGCAAGAAGCCCTTAGCATCACTTCAATGGCCCAAAGGGGGACGATTTCAAGCGCCAGCCCCATACCCCTATATTTCTGTTAGTGTAAGTGGCAGCATGATGGGCAGCGTCGGTACCATGCCTGCACAGATATGGGGCCCAGCGAGTGGTGGACACCAGATGGGACTGATGATGGGGAGGCAGCGGGGCCCTGACGAAGCACCTCTCCCTGGGGCACAGGGAGGTTTGGTGCACCAGAGACCCGCGGGGATGCCCTCAGAGCCACCTGCCGAAGCAGCAGAGCCCCTCCATGAGCAACAGCCAGCAGCGTGGGAAGGGAGACTGCTACCTACAAGCGGGCTCTGTGCCCTGCAAACGGCCCCTGGGGAGTGCTCACGTGGGGAAAAGCTCCAGTTGTGTCAGTCATCTTTTCTAGGCATTTTTAAAAAGAAATCCCTTTGGGGCAGGGACTCTGTTTTCATTCAGAGCTGCACATGATGGGACGTGTGCCTCTGTTCTAGTTTCTGAGTGCCACTGTTGTTGCAGGTTAATTATCATTAGTAATTAATCATCAACACTCACAGAAAGGCTTTTCCTTCCTGGTCAGGAGCTGCACTGACCATTAACAGGTTTTTTCCCCTGCAAACGCAGCTCCGATTTGGCCCAGGGGCTCCTTGGCCCCAGCAGCTGCCTCAGAGCCTGGCAGACCCTTGGAAGGTGGTTGGGGGGAGTCTTGGTTGTCCTGCCTGGTGGCCTTTCTTTTTAAAAAATATAATTTAAATACAGCTACCTAAAATCTCTCCATGCTCATGTGAAGCTTTGCACAGGGTCTCCTAGACTAAGTCTTGTCGACTTTTTCCTTCTTTTAATCAGTTTCTGATGCAGTGAGGCAGCTGGAACAAATCCGGTGATACGTCCAGTGGTAACACATCACTTTTCAAAGATGTAGTTGAAAAAAACTAGCAACTGTAGTCATTGCTTTTGCTCTACTTAAAAAATAAAAAAATAAGAGAGGGGAGGTGGTGTCAGGATGTTTCTGCTAGGGCCACCCTGGGGAAGGAGAGACCCCGGGAGACCTGCTAGCGTCAGGGTCACGCAGAATTTGGCATGGCCATGAGCCTTCTCTCCTGGCAGGAACCACTTCCAGCACTGGCTTCCCCAGAGCGCTTTGGGGTTGGTTTTTTTTCTCGCAGATCCAGCCGCCAGATCCTAAAACGGGTCAGGCATATGGGATCATGGCATGAGCAAATTCAGCTGGCTCAAGTTCAAGTTTATAAGGAACTCAGTTGCCTTTTTATCTTTTTTTTTTTTCAACTCAAACCAAATCCTAAACATAAATTATGGGAACCAGGCGCTTCCTGGCGCCTGCAGCTGCTCAGCAAAATTGACTTTTCCATCAGTGCTGCCGCTCGTAGCGCAAACCTGGCAGCTGAGCGCCGGACCCAGTTGGAGCCCTGCTTTTCGATTCAACAAAAGTTCAGCCAACTTGGAGCATTTCAGACTCAGCGAATTATTTTCTGACAAAAATGTTGGTTTATTGGGAAATTTCCGGCTGGCTCTAATTGGGACAGCTGTTAAGGCGGCAGTTTTCACAAGAACTAAAAGTCGCTTTCAGATGAGTACAGCTCTTAAAACGGCTGCTGCTTTGATAGCTGCTCATTGCCTTTCTTGTCTGATTGAGCTTAGCATCTCCCTGCAAGCTTAAAAAAAATCCACTTTGCCTGTCTCATCTTTCCCTTCTCTTTACCAAATATCTTATGCCCCTCCTCCTCCTTGAAGGAGACTCTGTCAGTTCAAATTTGACCCGAAATTTGAGCTTTGCAAAAATTAACGTGTATAGCATTTCAGATTAAGAGAATTTATCTTCACACACACCCCCCCCAAGCTTCCCAGGGGTCACAAACACTGTCGAAAAGTCAAAGCAAACATTTGCCTTGTTGCTTTAACATGGGAGATCCTGCCAAGAAAATTAACGGGGCCTATCTCCACAAAGGGAACAAACTCATCTAATTCTGATGATGATACTGAGAGATGTGCAGCTTGCTAGCTTTCTGTAATGACTTGTTTTTTAATTTAATTGTTTTGGCTTTCTAATCCCACATACATTTTTGCCACCAAAGCAAGGCAGTTGAATAAAGCACAAGAAGGTTCCTAAATAGCTCATACAGTCCCAGAGTCTATGAGCTGGAAATTTTATATCCTTGGGGAGCTGGGATCTGTAAGGGCTTGATGAAAGCCCTTGATAGAACAATATTATGAGTCTTACTCTTATCTGCTGGGAATTCTCACCAAACCCACCTTGCTCCCCATGTGGCAATGGGAAGACCTGGAGCTCCAGAAGCCGCTGGCATGTCCTGGCTTTGTAGTTTTTGCAGAAAGGATGAGATCAGAGATGTGATGTCCCTGGCTGCAGCCCAATAGTCTGGGGTGGTGGCAGCTGCTCTTGCTTGGGAACAGCACAGTGTCCCCATCTCAGCCAGGGATGCGCTGCTGCTGGGCTTCCTACAGGAGCAGGGCCAGGCTGTCCGTTCCCCCTGCTCTGCCCTTGGCCATCTCGCTGCTTAGGGGTCTTAATTTCTGCTGGAGTTTTACCACCGGTGGTCACTGTTTCTCTCACAAAGCTGGCCCCATGCCGGATACCTGATCGCTGCCGAGTTGCTTGAACAAAACTGGCCGAGTGTTGCTTGAACATCCCCTTGTGCCGGCTCCAGCTGTGCACGCTGAGAGTGCGCACGGGGCTGGGGCTGCAGCGAGAGCAGCTCTCCAGGGAATACACATTGCAGATACGGAAATTGCTCTGGAGCAGAGTGAGGAATGGATTAAATTTGGTTCAGATTGAATCAAAACTTTTTTTTTAATATGGCTTTCCAGTGAAACAGGAAAAATGAAAAAAATTAATTTTGACATCTCAGTGTGTTGTTCAAACCAAAACAGTGGTTCTTTTTCTACCCTTTTTATTTAAAGAAAGTTGAGTTTTAAATGAACAATGGTGTGCTGAAGTGGAAAAACTTGAAGCATTTAATTTAGAAAATGGATCGATGAAACATTTTGGCATTGTTAAGCAAAACATTTTATTTCAAAACAGGTGAAAAAAGCTGGTTTTTTTCTTGGATTGTGGTTTTGTTTTTCTTCTTACTTAAACTAATTGCCAAATTCTGCCTAAAGTTGCCTATTGTTTAGATGCCTCAGGACTCTGTTGTGCATCAGATTTGCGGTTCATTTAAAATGAAAAATCTTTGACTGCAAATCACACATATACAAGGAGCTAATGGGAGACCCCTGACTTTTGGGTCCTGATGTGTTGTTTTCTGCAGCTTGTGCTGGGAATGGCTACCTGACAGCGAGCATCCCATAATTCCTCTATAGGCAATGCCCTGTGGAGTGCAGTTTTGCTCCTGTTCATAAATAGGCTGCTAGAAAA
Organism: Haliaeetus albicilla; assembly: GCF_947461875.1. Taxonomy (NCBI): domain Eukaryota; kingdom Metazoa; phylum Chordata; class Aves; order Accipitriformes; family Accipitridae; genus Haliaeetus; species Haliaeetus albicilla. Next base: position 12,528,123 of record NC_091505.1, read on the forward strand.
CCATGCAATGCCAGCGCTGTCCCTCTGGGCTCTGTGCTAGTGCCTCTGCTGCTGTGTGGCCCACCCTCATGGGAAAATTGCCCAGCAGCCTCCCTAGGGTACCCAGCCCTCCCCAGGCAGGGGCAGAGGGGGCTTCTGCAGGACTCTGGGACCTACGGAATACATACAATGCCTCACACCCAGCTGTCAACCACAGTCCTACCCCTGGGTGGCAGAGGGAAGGAATTTAAATAAAGAAGAGTGAAGTTTATATTTAGAGCCGGAGGATGCTCCTTCATCAGATTACACCAGTTTTAAGTAGGTCAGGCGGGAGACCCAAGATATCAGAGTCCCCTTCAAAGGCATCCGTCCGTCACTTATTATTCCAGGCATTTCCCTTTCGCTCTGCCTTCCTTTCACAGCCCCAGCCTTTTGTTGCTGCTCCTGGGCTGCGCTGGCTCTCGCCGTGCTTCCCAACACTTGCTCCTTTCATTGCCTTTCCTGGCCCTCATCCCCCCCTGGGTCTGGTACAGCGGTGGGGACAGCAGTGGCCTCAGCTGTGTCATTAAGCTGGGGGTGCTCAAGGCCACTGTTTGGAGGCCAGAGGGGAGGCTGCATGCGTGGGGCGCTCCTCGTGGCACCATGGCCCCTCATGTCTGGGTTTTTAACATGAACACAAATGGGTTTAGATGAAAGCAAGCAATGATAGCAATGAACACATCCAAAATGCAAAAGAATTCCTCAAACCTCCCCATTTAACCCTTTTATTCTGTGGAAATAATTGTCTGCCCTGATCAGCCTGAGACCACCTGCCAGCTCTCCCCAGCAGCATTGCCATCCAGGCATCCTTTCCAGCCATCTTCCCCTGTAATCAGTCCTAATAATAAAGGCTCTGGACACTTACAGGACCCTTCCTGCATGTTCCCAGGCTGCCTCAGAAACAAATGCACAGTGAGGAGAACAGTTTATGGGTTCTTGTTGCACAGCTCTGAAATGCAACCCTGTTGCCTTCATTACCCAGAAGGACTTAAATCCCCTCTCCTTCAGCACGGACAGGTCTGACACGGGTGAGGGGATCGGTGTGGAGCAGATCCCAAGGCTGATCCTCCAGCAAAGCATTTCAGTGTGCATTAAGTCATTTTTTCCCAGCTGACTGGGGTTATTTGAGTGCTTGTGATTAGGGGCTTTGTAGGGACGTGGCAGGAATCTTGCACCTGGGAGGAGCGGGGCTTTGCCGCTGATGGGAAGGAGCCTGCAGGCAGGCTGGGCAGGTCAACAGTGCTTCGTGCCGGCCTCTGAGCGTGTCCGGCGCAGGCTGTGCTGGGGCCAGGGATGGTCCAGACCTGTTGGCTTTGCTGACACGTTCCCACGCCAAAATCACCAGCAAGTAATACCCACTTGTTTTTATTGAGCCATTTTCTTCGCTTGCTCTCAGCCTATTACATTTTCCAACTCGTGGTGGAATTTTTATTTTTTTTTTAAACTCAAGGCCTCCTTCGAGCTGATCACAAGGGAACGCTGAGTGCTTGTTTTTTAATATTCTGACAGGTGCTATTTTGCTATTTGCTTGTGATGATTCAGGACATTTGCATCTCTTTGTCCTTAATTAAAAAGCACTTCACCCTTGCTGCAGGGGTATGGCAGATTTCTCTTGATCTATTCATTTTGGGGGACTTTTAATCAACATATCCACTCTATCGGTGCGGGTGCATTTCTGACAGGGGGGTGAAGCTTAGCGCAGTGTGGAGAGCTGTGTGGGTGTAATTATGGCTTGCTCTTTTTTTTTTTTTTTTTTTTTTTGGTGAATTTGACTGCTGTTGAAAGGCATTTTTTAACAGCCTCCTAGAAGACAGGAGTCCCCTGTCCACCAAAGACATGGGCAATGACAAAGGCAAAATTTGCTGCAAAACCTGAAGCTGGCAGAGCTGCCTGGGGAGTCGGTGATTTGCCTCCCCACCGCAGGCTCTAGCCGAGAGCCTGCAGACTGGCTGCTCCCACTTTGCGGGAGCCCCATTAGATCCCACCCTGCTTGCACAGACGTGGTCTGGTTCAGCTTATCTACATCTCTGCACCGTGACCCCTTCTGTGAACACCCTGGGGCTGGGCACATCCCTCTGCAGTGTGCGGGACAAAGGTGTGCAATGCAGCTCGGTGTGCTGCATTGGGGTGCCTTTGGAATATGCCAGGGATGATCCCTGGTCTCTTCCACACACATGCACTTTTTGCAAGGTGAAAGGGCAGCACCTTTCATAGCAGGGCCTTATTTAATGGCAACGTGTGTTGCCTTGGGCTGCTAGGGAGGCTAAAAGTATCTGCGAGCTGAGGAAGGGATTCAGCAGCAGCTCGGCGGGCAGTGATAAGTACATAGTCTGGAAGCAGTTTTCACTGCAGGAACCCCCAGGCCTCAGGGGAGGATACAAGGAGAGGGGAGACCCCTCCACACGTGTCCCTCGTGCAAGGGTGAGAGGGTGCTAGCACAAGGCTCTCTGCAGGGATGCTGCAAGGCAATGGGATGCGGGAGGGGTGAGGCAGCCCCAGGCAAGGTGGTGGGAGCAAGGTGCTGCACTGCCCTGGCTCCTTGCCCTGACAGTCTGGGATGATGGGCAGCAAATGCCCTGCCTGGATGTAGGCAGAGGCCGTCTACCGGACGCAACTCCTTCCATTCGTCCCAGACCAGGCTGTTTCTTTGCAGCTCTTTCCACCTGGCTGGAACCTGCTTGCAGGTGGGGCAGTGGGAAGGGACCACAGTCCCGCCTGGGGGTCTCACCCAGGGAAAAGCATCCAGCCCCTCATGTGCCACTGCTCTGGCTGGTCCCCAGCCGGGTGGGGAAATGGGAATTGGGCTTTGCCTCAGGGACCTGACCCTACCAGCCAGCAGGGGAAGGTGTCAAGCCCTAGGTACTGAGATCCCATAACTGCTTTCTGATATTCCAACTTTAACTCTTCTGTCCCCTCCCACAAAATACCAGACTAAAAAACAACTCCAGCAAGGCTCCCGCTGCTGTTCTCAGTCTTTATCTGTTCCGCTTTTCCAGGCCAGGGTGTGCAGGCTCATGGGAACCTTTGAAGATTATTTCTCTTCAGTTTTCTAAAGAAACTTCAGCCTCCTCTTGAATCTTTTTATTTTACCTCCTTTCAATGCATCAGCCCTATTTCTCTGAGACTTAACAGCAACGAACAAGATTAAGATTGGAGCTTAGTGAGTATTAGGAGAAGATCTCTCATTCCTGATGTGCTGGCACTTAGCAGATCCTAGTGCCAGCATCTTCCTTTTGGAGAGGTGCTGCGTGTGCAGGCATTTCTGCTCCGATGACTTTGGGAGCGCAGACGCTGGAGGGCACCGAGCGTGAAAGCCGCAGCTCACAGTGTCGGCTTCTTTGCACTTGTGCTGCCACTGATTGCTTTCAGCAACCAGAGGGGCTGGGATGGAGGGGGAGAAAACCAAGGGTGAGGGGCATGGTGGATGCTGGGCGCTGTGGCATTGGCTGCATTGGCCAGTTGGGGTCTGGATTTCCACCTGATGAGGTGCGAGGACTATTCGGTCGGAAAGTAAAATCCCAAAGAGTACTCCTCGTACCTGAGTGGGGCTCGCCATGCCCGGCAGCCACAGCAGTGCAGCCCGAGCTCATGCGCAGCGCAGGGTTGATCTAGGTCAGTGTTTCACAGGAGATCCTGGAGCTGAGGAAGAGAGCAATGCTGGCGTTTCTCCATGTACCCTTTGCAGGCATTGGCTGAGGAGCATCGCGGGTGCTCACAAGGGTGTGGAGGTGGAAAGGGTCTAAATGGCAGTGCCTGCAGTGGAGAGCAGCTGGCTGCTGGATGGAGTCTGGACTGGGAGAGCAGCCCTGCTCTGCCATGGTCTCGGGGGAACCCTGGTGGCATGACCATGGGCGGCTCTCAGGGCTGCTGTGGGGGCCAACTGTCCTGCTGTGTCCCATCTGGCCAAGAGGAGATGGAAGGAGATGCTGTCCCATTGCTTCCCCCCATCTGGGAGTGGGTAATAGCAGCACAGAGGGTGCTCTCTTCCTCCTGAATGAATGATGCTTTGGGCCAGGGGTGGAAGAGGGGCTGCTGAGGGGCTCCAGGTGAGGAGCAGGCACTGCCCCTGCCCTGAGCAGGCGTGTACTGGGGACCCCACATGCCAGATGGGCAAAGTGCATCGGGGTGTGCCAAGCCTGCTCTCAGCTGGTCATCTCCCCAGTGAGCTCTTGCTAATGCAGCCCTGTTGGGGTGACACCGTGCATGACGATCCCAAGCACGGCCTCCCTAAAACACAACAAAAAGCAGCCCCTCCAAAATGTGTCCTTTGAGTTCAGGCACTTGAGTGAGAAGGGCATTTCCCTCTTGCTGGGGGAGACACCAGAGCTCCACAAAGAAGGAAAATGAAGAGGCCCTGAAAATGCCTAGTAGGTCCCAAGAAGGAAAGAGGTGTCTGAATATGAGCTCGCTGCAGGGATCTGTCCCGGGGCTTCAGAGTCAGTCCCATAACAGAGAGCAAAGCAACACAGCTTGTGTGAGCCCAGATCACCTGGTACGTGCCACAGGAGGGACTGCGTTCTGCCTCAGCTCTGGGAGGAAAGCATCTTTCACTGGTTTCTTGACTTGCCAACTGCCCTGCATTATCCTCAGGCTGACAAAATGTCAAACTGCCAGGCAAACCACAGAGCCAGGGCAAGAGGGAAAGCAGAGTGCAGGACCCAGACCAGATGCTGGAAACAGCTGTAATTGCAACAGCTAAACTCAGCCACAGATGAGCAGTTAATATTATTTACTGGTGTATAAACATTCCTGAGCCAGTGTAGAGAGAAGTCATTGAAATCCCCGCATCTCTGAACAGAAATGCCTAAGGGTATTAACAATAAAAGGCAACTGTGCCTCCTCTCTCTCTCTCAAATCTGGCCAGGGAGGCCAGTGGGTGATGATGTACCCTCAGCTGTGCCTTCAGAGCTGTGGTATGGAAAGGGTCAGGCCGGGCAGGGTTACTGCTGGCCAGGTCCACCCATGGGTTTTTGGTCATAAGCACCATCTTCTGCATGTGTAGGCTCTGCTCTGAATCCTGGCATGTCCTCTGGAGAGTCCCAAGCCCAGGTTTTTCCCAGCTATTGAGCAACCCTAGGTGGAATCACTGTGTGAAATACAGTTTGCATCCCAATGACAGTTTTTGTTGCCTCCATGACCTTCCTGGCTCCTTTTCCCCTACCCTGAACTATTGTGGCATGGGTTGACAAGGAGCTAGTCTGTCTTCATCCAGAGGCAGACGTATTTCTACGGTGAAGGGAAGCAGCTGCTCCTGTTCCTGCAGCTGCATGTCCCCAAAGTTTGTGTCAGCAGTTGCACAGTATTTAAAATATGGATGTACTGCCTGTGAGTTATTCTGGGGGTGACACACCAAACTACCAGCTCATGGTACTGTACTGGACATACGATGTCAGATGGATGGATGGATGGCATAGCTGTGAAGTCCATTTGAAAGAGTATTGAAATATCTAGTGCTCAATTTGCTGAGATTTTTCACTTTTTTGTCAAATGCTGCCAATTCTCTTCCCCTCCCCACCCTTTCCCATGTACGTTTTCTCTTTTCACATATTCATCCCTAGCAGGAACGTAACACGTTAAGCCCCAACTTGGGGAGAGCGTCCGAAGAGCAGAACCATAAAAGTGCAGGAAATATAGCATCTTTCCCATCCCCAGGATGACAGCGAGAACCATTCTGACACCCAGGATCAGATCACCTATCAGTTCGGTGATCTCTTCCCACTAAGCAACTAATTTTGAAGAGGGATTGTCCACAGCGGAAGGGATGTGGAGACTCTTTCATGCCTGGCCTGACGTAGCAGCAGAGGATGAAAGTAAAGCTCTCACTCCTGTCAACGCTCTTGTCACCCTCTGGGACAGCTTGCACCAGCTCTTGCTACGGCCTGGGCTGTCCTCCCACACCCTTCATCCTCCTTGGAAAACATTCATATCACATTTGTTCAGGCTCCAAACACATTTTTTTAATCTGTCAGCACTGCAAGTTCACTCCAGCACCTAAAAACCAAACTGTGTCCTGTCTGCTTCATATATCATCGCTGTCCATAATGGTGGGAAGCCAGAGCCCAGCTGGAGCGGTTATTGATGTCGTGTGAGCCCAGATGCAGCATCTGCTGCTGTGCCCGGTCTGCCTGATGAGCCTGAAAAAGACAAAACCTTGGCCATGTTGAACAAATGCCCTGGTAGAGTAAACAAATGTTTCTACCATGCAGGATGTGCCCCAACTTGGAGAAAAAGGTTGAGGCTTATACAGGGTTTTTCATCGTCCGAGTTTTCCAAAGGGATGCTGTAACCAGCTTCTCCTCAGATGTCCTTCGCTGCTCTTGTCCCAGGCATATCAGCATACTCAGCCTCATGGATACTGCTGTAGGAGACTCGCAGCCTGACCAGCCTCTGCCTTCTGCCAGAGCCCACAGCTCTGGGCACGAGGAGGAGATTCATGGGCAGACAGCGTGGGAACCTGCATTGCTCCTGGAGGATGCACTGGCTAAGTAACAACACGAGCCCCGGTTCGTTACCAGGAGGAGAGTGAGTATCAAGGACAGTGCTCTAACTGTGCTCTATCCTCAGACGGATGACGTGGAGCAGTGACGGGAGGAGGGGAAGGCAAATTCACCTCTATGCAGCCCTTCAGAGCTGCCTGCTGCACGGCCCTGGCAGTAGCTGCCTGCAAATACCCTGGCAGCTCCTTGTCCTGGCATCCCCAGCTCTGTCAGCAGTGCTCTCAAGCCTGACCTGTTCCTGCAGAGCCCTGTGCGATCTGTCTCTGCCCGGGGTCCTCCAGTCCAGCTGTGAGTTCCCTTGCTCCTTCACCCTTGCAAGGTATCTGAGGAGGATTTTGCAAATGCCAAGAGCCTGAGTTTTCCCAGAAACAAGCTCCTAAATACCTTGGGTTAATACTTTTCTCCACTTGTATCTATTTTCCCTCAGTACAGCACTCCTGACATAGCCCAGAAGAAAAGCAGTCTCCTTGGAGAGAGACATTCCTTGTCTTTGGCATTGCCTGAGGCAAGGAGTGACCAGCCCCTTGCACAGGGAAGAGGAGGGCAGAGCATTGCCTCCTGCCTTCACCTGCTGTTCCAGCCTGCAGTCATAAACACCACCCACCAACGCGGGAGCAGGCAGCACAGATTCCATGACTGACACTGCAAAGGAGCTTTTGAGAGAGCACAGCAGGATTCAGAAAGGGTTGCAGATGTGCCCAGACTCATACAGGACTTTCTGGCTATGGGGCGTCTCCCTCTGCCAACCAAAGCACTGCCAACCTTGCAAGGTTTGGGGTCCTGGGCCAGGGCTGGATTGTCTCCTTGTTTCCCAGGGCTAAATCCTGCAGTGAGGACTGCATGATCAAACCCTCATTTACTGTGGCAGCATGCCCCCCCCGGGCTCTGTGCTTATGAGAACTCTGTAAATAATAGGTTTTATTAGTTTGCCAGTTAAACCGAAATACCAGAAGGGACAAAAAGCATCTTGAATAAAACATTTCATCTCCTGTTTAAGTTTGGAGAATCCCATGACAGTAGACCTCAAAACAAATGTCTCTTCAAAGTGGAAAATGGGGGCTGTTTCCTCCCAAAACACTGGTGCAGGACATTTTGTCCTTCCCAGCATTTAGACTGAGGGTGGTTTTTCCTGGTCAAAATCATACACCATGAATTTGAAATGGGTTTCTCCCAGGCTGAGCCTCTGCTGTTGACAAATAAAGTGCTTGCTTGAAAAGCAGTGCTCTCCCCTTGCTCTCTTACACCATCGACACACTTCGTTCTTATCTTTGGTCCAAATAAGAGACTCAGTACCAGTTACAACAAGAAACCACTGTAGATGAAGAAGACCGGGGAGGACAGCTGCTCGGATGCTCCCGGTGCATAGAACTGCTTGGAAGGTGTCCCCAAAACAGCATCGTAAATGGATGTTGTGATTCCTTAATACTGCTCTGACCATCTCCAGCTCTCCAAGCACCAGTCCTCCCCAGATCTCTCTGTTCTTAGGTAGCAGAAGGGGTGGTCAAAAGAAATCAGTCCCATGAATTTCCCCATATACCACTTCACATCCTGTGTCTTGAGGGGGAGCTGAGAGCACATATATGAACCCCTGGATTTTCTGTGATCTGCTCATGACCAGAAGTCTCGACAGCTATGTCCTTCCTGCGGCTGTTCTTGCACCTTTCCCAACTTTGGCTTCATCTGGATCCCTGAAGAACTTCTGGGGCAATCCAGTGGCTTGCTTTGAAGCTTAAAGGGTTCTTTTCACCTTCGCTGCTGCTTTGATATTCATTATTTACTCTTTTGACATGTGCTTCCTGTAAACTCTGCCATCCCAGAGCTGGCTTCTTTGCATGCAGTAAAGGAAACATAATCTGCAGCTGCTTTGTTACAGGGAAATGCCATCTTGGAGTTGTAATGCCTGCAGCTGGCTCCCGTGGCTTTGGGGCTGCTCAGATCTCATGCTTGAGGGCTTAAGGTGATCATTGCAAGAATCAGCAAGGGAGAGCCTGCGTAGGAAGAGCCTTGAAAAATCACCCAGGTGTGCTGCTGTTATTTACTGCTTGTGCTCTTGTAGCACTCCTTGTCCCCACCGAGGCTGGTCCTGGCTATTAGGCACTGATCATGCCTAGGGAACACGTATCTCCCTATACTGCCAAGCTGAGCAAATGAGGACAGCGGTTACCAGCACGACGCAGATGGAAATCAGTGAAGTGATTTGCCCGGGCTCGTGTAGGGAAGGCTGTGACAGGGCCAGGAGTGAGAGACTCAATTGTCCGCAGTCCCACTCCAGTACCAGGGATGGTCCCACTCCAGTCCAGAGAGGTGGCACCAAATCCCCATTTATCATCAGTGTTACTAGACCTTCTGGGAGATGCAGGACCAGGCCCCTCTGGGGACAGGCTCCTGCAACTCACGGCTGTAACCAGATGACGAAGGATAATTATTGGTACCTCACGTAGCTGTAACAAAGTTGGTTCCGAGCAAGTCTCACCCAAAATTGACCAAGAAGGAATCTGTTATCCCTGTTTACAAGTCGGATGCCAGCAGTGAAAAGAAATGCCTGAGTGCAGCTTGGCAAACTGTGAGAGCAGAGAGCGACAGGCTGAAAACCCACCGCCCACCCGCGACCCGCGGCTGGCCCACAGCTCCTACCCACGCACCCTCCCACCTTATTTTTGGGACAGCAGCCCCAACAGGTGGGAAAGGACCCCCTCCCGGCTGCCTCTCCCTTGCAGCTCAGCCCAGCGGGGACTGACGCTTCGCGTATTTTAAACAACGATTACCCACTCTTTTTTTTCCTTTTTTTTTTTAGAAAAAAACCCAACTGTCGTGCATTGAAAAAAGCTACTATTAAGAGAAATCAAGCGCCTCGTTACGCAAAGGGGGAGCGAGAGATCCTTACACCAGCTGACGGTGCTCGCTCCCCGGCAGCGCGGCGGCAGGCAGATGCGCGGGTTTGCCTCTGCCGTGCGCGCCCCCCCGCTGGCGCTCAGCCCTCGGGGGGGTGCGGGGGGAGCCAGCCCCTGCGCGGGGAGGTAGGACCCTGCGCCGAGCCCCTCCCCGCCGCGGAGTCGGAGAAGAGATGCCCAACTTTCCCCTTCCTCCCCGGCGGCGCGGAGCGGGGCGCGGAGCGCGGAGCCGGGCGGGCGGCGGCGGGGCTGGAGCGCGGCGCAGCGGGCGGCGGGGGGGCCCCGCCGCCGCCCCCGCCCCGGCCCCGCGCTGAGCCCCGCCGGGGCGGGCGCACCGCCGCCGCCGCCCCCCCAGCCCCCCGGGGCCGGTCCTCGCCTCGCCGAGATGCCCGGGACGGTGCTGCTGCTCTGCCTGGCCCTCGGGCCGGTCCTGCGCGCCAGGTGAGCCCCCCCCCCCCCCCCCCCCCCCCCGCCGGCCGGGAAGCCCCCTCCCCGCCTCAGTTTACCCGTCGGGACAACGGGAGGGGAGGGGGCTGGAGTCGCAGCGTGTGTCCCCACGACCCCCCGCCCCGGCTTCAGCGGGGGTTTGGTCACCTCTGTGCCCCCAGCTGTTCCTTCCAGCCGGCCCCGGGGCGGGATCAGGTCTGGGCTCGGCAGCACCTAGTGCCTGCACGTCCTTTGCACCCCGGGTCCCCCCTCCGCATGCCGGGAATCGAGAGGACGTCCTGTTTTCCACCCCGCCATCACCTCGCTGACTGAATCCTGCCGGGGGCTGCGCTCCTTCTGGGGGTGCCCAGAGCAGGACCAGAGGGAGCTCGGCACCTCCCGGGGGCTGCATCCATCACCGGGGCATTTCCATGCGGAGTCGGCCTGGGTAGGAAGGACTTCCCTGCACTCCATCCCCTGGCACCCCGAAAGCCCCTGCAGGGCTTGCAGCCTGGCAGGAGGAGGGCAGCGCGGGCTCCTGCCTTGCTCTACAGGTTGGCCCCAGGTCCCAGCTCTGGGTGCCGGCCGGGAGCCCAATGCCAGCCCGAAGCCACCGGCGTGCTGGCTGAGGCGAGCAGAGGTGTGGGGCTGGCGGATTACGGTTCTCTCCTACGGCCAGCGTTCGTAGCGCTTTTCTGTAAACAGCAATGAAAGGCCCCACGCACAAGGGGTTTTCAAGTTTCTTTTTCCCTTTTTTTTTTTTTTTTTTACAATTCCTAGCCCTGCTGGTGAGTTTAATGGCTAGATCGGGGAAAGAGCATGTTGTCAGCAGATTGTTGCCCCCAGGGCTCGGGGGAAGAGGGATTTTACTGGCTGAAGCTAATTGGCAGAATAAGCTGCCTTAAAGCTGATCAAATCCCATTACAAATGCAGTCAGGGACAGGGAGCATGAATCCTGCTACTAATGGTCTGCTCTGCCAAGGCTTCCCAACCTCGGGTGCAGGCTGCTGCGGTCCTCCAGGGCTTGGCCTTCCCGGAGTCTCGTGCCCTGACACCCAGCCTATCGCCAGCATGCTGGTCCCAGGGGGCTTTTGAGAGCCCAGAGCGGGGTCTGTGGTGGTCCCGGTTCCTGTGCCCTACCATCCTGCGGTGCACTGCCATGAACACTGCATTTTGAGAGGGTGAATCGTGATCTGCAAGATCACATGGAGGAGCAGTTAAGTCATGTATTCCCTTGGGCCAGAAGATTTACCCCATAGCTGGCCCAGCTCTCCTTCTGCCCAATCCCTTGTGTCTACCTCTTCCCTGAACCTGGCTTTGCCAGGAGCAGTGTCTGTGCGTGCTTGGGGGGTGATGGAGCAGGAGAGGAAGCCTGTGGGAGAAGAAGAAGAGGAGCAAGGGTCATACTTTGCATTCACTGCATTTTTCCTGGCTGCAGCTTGCAGGGGGTGAATCTCACCAGCCTGCACTTGATGGTGGGTGCTGGGGTGAGGAGCCCAGTCAGGTGCCGCATGTGTCAAAGCTATTCTCCTGGCATAAGCTGCAAGACCCTTCCCCTGGTGCTGGAGCGGGCTGGATGCTTTGTGGCGAGTGACTCAGCACTCCCCAGACAGTCCCCCCATCACAGAGCCTAATTCACCACGTTTCCCAGGGCACTGGCTTGGCTGGGACCAAGGCACCCAATTCTGAGCCCTGAAGGCAGCTTCCCTACACAGCATCACACCACCAGAAAGTTGGGCTTGGCAGATGGTTGAAACTGTGCAGACTTGACCATTGGGGCTTCATGGAGCATGCTGTGAAAGGAGAGGTACAAAGACATGTGAAATGGGTAGGGTACAGTTTAGCGAGCACCCTGTCCTTAAATCCTCTGCCAGCTTCTAATTTAGAGCAATTTGCTTGAACGTCCCTGTGCCTACAACCCTTGAAGGCATTGGGATGGGCAGTAGAAGGACACATTAGCATGTGGTAATTAGGATTGACCACAGTGCTTTTCAACCAAGGGAAATGTTCTTGCATTTTGTTGCTGTCTGTCCCTCGGGAGCAGGGGAGGCTTTGCGCTGCGTTTGCAGAGGGGCTGCCCAGTCACTGCCCCGGTCTCTGCATCTGCTCCAGGACATTCCTGCCTTAGGGCTAGGGATGGCTGAGAGGGTGTGTGTCACCTTCCCAGTGGGTGCAGGTCTCAGTACAAAATTTTACTGGTCTCAGACTTTCTTAACACACTAGGTTGCAAATAGTAGTGGGTATGCAACCTGGTCAAGCACCATCGGTGGTCCTACCAGGCAAGGAGCAGAAGTATCTTCAAGGGCTCGTGACACATTTTGCTCTTCCCCTCCTCCTGCTAAGGGAAACCTTGTCAGACAGCTTGGGCACTGGAGGAGGGAGCCAGCCACCAGCTCTTTGGGTGGCTTTTACTTTGACCATCAGTGTGCTTGGAAATCTCAGCAAAACAGGTGTCTGCTTGAGTAAAACAGAATTAGGGATGCAAGGCAGAGCACTGTCCTGCTCTAATGCCAAGGATTGCCCAGGGAGGGTTGTCCAACCCCATCCATATACATTACCGCATCCGAAAGGACACCTCCCTGCCATGCAGGCCTGCTCTGGGCACCAGCAGGAGCTGCCACAGCCCCGACCGCATCTGTCAGACCAGGAGTTTCCTCACAATGTCCCCAGCTCTGCCCTGCCATCATCCCCCCTGCCCGCCCCCAGCCTGCACTCAGGGCTGCGTCCCAGCCCTGTGGCCGAGTGCAGGAGTGCTGTGAGGTGGATGTTTTGATATTTCAACAAGCTGGGGTGAGGAAACGTGGCTCTGCCTTTCCTCCTGACTGCACGGAGACATATGAGAACCGGCTGTCCCCTGTCACCGAGCCAGTCGCTTTGCACAAGGAGACGGAGCCACCGGGCCGGCAAGTGTTCACAGTGCATTGGGGAACACTGCAGGTTTGCAGTGTGACATTTCCATTAGCAGCTGTGGGGTGACACGCACATGTCACCTTAATTCATCTCCTCTGCAATAGCTCTTGGACTCTTCCCTTCTTGATTTGAAGTGGGGCCACTGGGGAGGAGGCAGGGGCTTGCATAGGGCGGCATGAGAGTCACACTCCTGACCAGCAAGAGCTGGCATGTGTCTGTGTGTGCACAGACACCCAGCAAAAGCATATTTTCTCCAGCAAAAGCTGGCTTGCTTATGCTAAGATGGCTTAGTATGGTTTAGTAGTCCAGGATTAACTGCATTAGCAAAAAGCATATTTTTGGTAGTGTCACTGCATCTGAAGTAGGGATGTGACTCCCTGGAAATGCTATCCCAAGCCTTAGGATGTTAATCAGGGACACTAAACGGGGGGAAGCCAGAAGGCTGAGGTCAGAGTAACCAGCCTGGTTTTGTTCGGCCCCAGAGGGATGTTTCGCACTCTACTGTGGCCTTACACCTTCCAGGAACTGGATTTTGGCAGGGCAGTGGGACACGCAGAGTTCAGTGCTGGCAGGTGACCTGTCTTGCGCTGACTTCAAGTAGGGTCAAGGGAACACTGAGATAAGGTTTTGGTGTAGCTGTTCCCACTCTGCTAGAGGCAGCCTGCACCACCCAAAACACGGGCAGCAAGGGAAAGCAGTTAGGATTGCTTTCCCCTGCCCTGAGCTGATCTGCGGGCAGAGACACATGTCCCTCTTTGTGCCCCACAGGAGCAGGGCCGGCCCCAGATTTCGGCTCTGGCCAGCTTTCAGGTGGGCGCAGTGGTGGTCCCCCGTGCCTCCTGCAGCTGCTGGGTGCCACGGAGCTGTCTGCTTGGCTGCATTTCGAAGGTTTGGCACAGCACGACAGCCAGGCGAGCCCTCGCTGCCGCTGCTCAGATAGGGAAGCGCATCCTGACAGTGTTGCTTAAGACTCCTTAAGCATCGTTAGAAAGTGCAGCACAATCAGACAGGAAACAACAAGCTGATGTACCAATACCTAATGTGCGGCGGCAGGCAGCCAGCTGCATGCAGCCCAGCCCTTGTGGGGGGACACATCCCGGTGCCTGAAAGCTGGGGAGATGCAAAGAGTTTTAAAGTGATTGTGAAAGCAAGTTTTATCTGGGGTTTTAAAAGAGGAGCATCTGATAAATTGACTGCAACATGTCAATTTAATGCTTTTTTCCTCCCCTTCAAGTACCTTTGCCAGGCTCTGCCTCCCCAGGCACTGAAGGGAGATGTGTATCAGTGGTGCCTGATTGCACCTCCGAGCTGCGAGGCTCCAGCTGGGAAGTGTCAACACAGCGGCAGCTCCCGCTGCGAGACCCTTGCTGGCGCTGGAGCAGGTGACACGCTGACATGGCAGACATTGAGGGGGGGGTGCTGGGTGTGGGAGTGCTCGGCATCCTCTCCCACGTATGGCTGTGTTGTTCCAGGGACAATCTTGTGAATGAGCTGCCCAGAGCAGCGGCAGGTGGTTAGAATTTCCCAGGTGACCATGTGGACCTAATTTAATTAGAGGGTTTAGGAAAACCCCTTTAGGAAAAGGGAGGGGTGTGAAAGGTTTAGAAAGGGTAGATTTGAAAGGCAGTGGGAGAAGCTGTTGCTAAGTGGATCATGTCCAAAGGAGGAAGCAAGCTTTCCTTGCCTGGCTTGGAACTGGAAGATCAGGAAGATGGAGCATCTTTAAATGGGAGCTCGCACCAAAGGCTGGGGAGGAAGGGTTGGTCACTACAGGGAATGGGTTGTGGCAGGTCTTGGCCTGAGGGCAGATTAGTTTGCGTAAAGCTTTTCTTTCTGAGGATCTGTGCAGGGCAGATGGCTGGGTTCCTGGCAAGCCAGACATGCATGCTGCCTGCGTGGTAGTTTAGGACCTCTTTTCTATGAAATGCTTTTAATGTAAAAGCCTTGCTCCCCAAAAATGCTGTTTGGTCACTGTCTTCTTCTCAGAGGAAGCCCACTTCAGGTGCAAGTGGCAGGCAGAGCAGCTGAGGTATTTGGGGTTAACAGGCAGCTCCAGGAGCAGGAGCTGCTGGCAGTAGAGGAGGGCCAGGAGTGGAATGGGCAGGAACACAGCAGGGTAGGGCAGGGACTGGCTCCCACACTTTGGGGATGAGCAGTGTGTCTCCAAAGGAAGCTGGGGAGGATGTGGAGCACCCCATCCCTGCTAGTCCTGACTGCTGGTGGCAAGGCCCCTGCATGTCTGGGGACCCTCAAGGCACCAAAGGCGCCAGGTGAGTTGTGTCTTCTTAGCAGTGTGGCTGAAAGTAGATCTCTGAGCTCCTTATGTTCTGCCTTTTAGCAGCACTGCATCCTCCTCCTTTAGTATCTCTGAAACCCAGCTGTGTCCTTGCTCCCAAAGAGTGCCAGAGAGCTGCCACAGTGATGTCTCTCTCCTTTTGTCTCTCTGATCCAGGTGTGAGAGCACAGAGGAATACGATTATGATTACCTCAGCATCAATAAAACCTGGGTCCTCACCCCCAAGGCACAGGAGACTGATGCCACGCAGATCCTCAACTCACTGCTGAAGAACTATGACAACAAGCTGAGGCCTGACATTGGCAGTAAGTGTCCCCTGAAGCTCCCTGTGGCCACGGGTGGTGACCTGGCCCAGCTGTGTCTTGTGTTTTCCATGCTTTTGTGGCTGCTGTAGTTGGGATTTTTGGTGAGACAGAGCCACACTGATCCCAGATGCTCCCCTGGTCTTCAGCCCTTCAGAAATTATTCTAGCCCCAGCTCATCCATACCTATTTTATTTTCTTTACAGTCAAGCCCACTTACATCGATGTGGATATCTATGTGAACAGCATTGGGCCAGTGTCCGTCATCCAGATGGTGAGTGGTGTCGTTGCTGCAGGGTCACACTATCACCGCAGCTGAGAGTGTGGGAGGTAGCTGGCCCAGCGCTGCTGGCAGGTTGTGTCATGCTGGCTAGACATGGTGTGAAGGTGGTGGTGTCATGAGAAGAGGTGGATTTGTTTCCCTTCCCTTGGGAAGAGGTGCTATGACCTGCTGATAGCTGGAGCTAGAAAGGCTTGACAGCCATCCCTGGTTAGGAGCAAGGTCCTCAAGTGCCCTTGGTGAGCTCAGCAACCCTACCGTGCTCACGAGCTCAGGGAGAAGGATGATGATGCTCTTTGGTCTCCACTGACAATGTGTGGACAGACACCACTGGCTGGTCGCTTTGCCCTCTCCTGCCTGGGAAGCGTGCGGGCACCAGGATGCTCGGAGCAAGTTGCACCACCCTGGTTGAGCCAGTGTGGTGGTGGCTGGGAGGGGGAGCAGCACGCTTCCCAGGAGGATTGAAATAGGTACATGGAGATGGTTTCCATGGCAATGGTCTGATGGTGTAAAACTTGGGTGCCCAGGCCTGGCCTGTGGTGCTGGGGAGGGGCAGGCAGGGTGCCTCAGGTCCAATGGCTCTTCTTCAGTACATAGCACCTTAGATTGATGCTACCACAACTGTGATGGTTTCTGCTTGTGGCTTAGGACCCCACTGTGCTGAGAGCTGCGGAAAGACTCAACAGAGACACTCTGGTCTGAAGAGCCTCCAGGACATACACTGGAGATCAACTGTTGATTATTTATTTATCACAGGAAACTTCCATTATTTTCCCTGTGAAGCCATTTTTTCCTCTTTTCTAGCAAGAAACAAACCTGACTGCTGTCAGGTTTGAAAGACTTCTTTGGCCCACTGGGCAGTGGCATAGAGAGGACAAAGGAGAGGTATAGCCAGGACAATTTGGCTTTTCATGTCTTTCTCAATGCAAAATGGAGAAGAAACAAAACCAGCCCCCATAAACCAAAAAAAAGAAAGTTCTCAGTTATTTTTAGTTTCCCAAGTAGCAAATTTCCACTGAACAAGCCCCTCTGAGGATGGATGGAAGAATGGTATTGTAGCTGTGGTACCACTTCCACTCCAAAAAGCATTTTGAAGCAGCCCTTCTGACCGGCCACCACCAAGCATGTGCCTCCGAGCAACACCCGCTCATGAGCCACCAGATGGGGACCTGGCTGGGTGCTCACTTGCACAATGAGGGCACCATGAGGAGGCCCAGCAGGGACGGCCTCAAGGCCAAAAATTTCCTTTCGTTGTTTCTGTGGGCCTGGTTTCCAGGAGGAGAACCACAGCCCAAGCATGTGGATGTTATCCCTGTCTGCCAGCAGATACCACAAGCTCCTCCATACCACACGGGTGTGTGGGCGTGAAGCCACAGTGATGTAAGAGCAGCAGTGCAGGGGGAAGGGCGCAGGGGCTGGGTGTACTCACCTCCCCAGCCACTGCTGTGCCTGGAGGTAGAGCGTAAGAGTCATGTTATAGGCGGCTGTCCCATCTGCTTTGCACTGCCAAAGGATATGCCAAGAAAACCATGCACAACAACAGTGCACGTCCTCATGCCTTCTCTTTTCCTCTCATCCATTTACTTTACCCCTTTCAACCCCTGTTGGAAGCTCTGTTCTCCCTGTCGCAGGAGCACTGCATAGCCATGCAGGTGGTAGCAGTAGAGAATGGCTTATAAAATCCAGTCTTGCATCCAGAGTTCATCCCTTCTAAATGGAGATACCAGGCACTGCTGCTAGTCTGGTTTCCTAAGAAACACAGCTTATGCCATGGTGATGGGTATGTGAGAACATACGTAAGTCCATCCCAATCCTTCAGTATTTTAGATGCATTGAGCACCAACCATATATGACTGCAGGTATAGGAGCTTCAGGTATATTCAGCATCTCCAGTACTTTTGTGAAAACAGGATGCAAGGCAGTGACAACTGCCATCCCCACTGAGGGGAAAAACTGTTGTGTGAACTCAACCCTTACTAGACACCAGAGAGTGTCATGGGAGAGTGCTGCTGAAGACAGCCCTGAACATTCCTAGAGCAGCTCAACCCATGTGTTTAGCTCTTTCTAAGAGTCAGCAGAAGCTTTTACGCTTCATGAAGTGGAGCTACACGTCTGCACAGGATCCCAGGGGGTCCCAGTGCAATTAATGCAAGCCAGGAGTGTGAAGGCAAGACTGGCAATTGGAATCACCTACATCTGCAGGGCTCTGCTGGGGAAGCTGCTGCCATGGGGCTAATCTACCCATCTGCAGCCCTCCCACCTGAGGAGGGTATTGCTGTTTGTGGGAATGGCGTGGCAAGGAGCTGCTCAGGCAGGGGAGGAAATCACTTGGCCTAGAGACACTTGAGGGATTTTGTGGCATCAGTCACAACTGGCTGCACTCTCTCCAAAGTGCCCAGATGCTACAAGTCCAGGAGTCCCTGCTGGGTCCCAATAGTCACCAGTGATCTGATGACACCTCAATATGACACCACAAGTAGACTCTCTATGGACATGTCTCCTGCCCTGTCCCTTTAGGTAACTTCCTAAGCTTGAATCTGTGATGCTCTTGAGCTTTAAAACCTTTCTCCCTGAGGTACTGAGGACAGCTAGACCCAGGTCTTGTAGCCCTGGATGGCAGCTTTCTGCCGTCTGTACTCTGAATACCTCCCCCTGCTCATGAGAGAGGCTGCATCCTGCTATAGTATCTCCTGAAGCAAGAGAAAAGGGCTGTGAAAAAGCTGCCACAGTGTCACCTCTAGACTTGGCTGCTTCACCCACTTGTTTGGTGTTTGTTTGCTTTTCCATGCTGATGCAATGAATTAAGTCATTCTGTGGGTTGTGCCAGCCACTGGCAGGCTGGCATCAAATGTATGGTACAGAATGTCTTTGCTGGAGACATGTCATTCCCACTTTGTCCCTTTTTATATAGCTTCTCCCAACCTGAGAAGCTCTGCCTTCTCCCAGCTGTCAGGCCGGTTCCACATGCCTGATCTTTCCCTTTTCCCATATGCAACCTGAGGAAATGCACATTTCTGAGGGAAGGGAACCAGAATTTGACTTGGAGCTAGATCTCTCCTGAGCTCGTGGTGAGATTTCTCTCTGCTGCAGATACAGAGACTCATGTAGGCTGGAAGGTCCACTGGAGGGGAAATGTCCCATTGATCTCTTTTAGGTGCATTGCAATGACAGCATCTTATGTAAATATTTCTTTCACATAGCCAGGCTATGTAGAAGATAAAAACCTAGTTCTGCTTTTAAGAAATGTAGCAGCATTACTGTGGCTATTAGCTTGGATCTGCATGGTCTGTGCATCTGAAGGCTATAGGACGGCCTGACATGCTGGTGGAATAGAAGGCTCCAACTTAAGCAATGTAGTTTGAATACTGGTGTCCTGTGATCTTCTGCTCACCCCTCAAAGGGTTAACTACTCACCACTGCCTTCAGCCTGGTGATGGTCTGTCAGGGCTTGGAAGCTGGCCCTGCGTAGCCGCTGCTCAGCCTCCAAATGATAAATCATGTCAGGATACAAAACTGATTCCGGTCCTTAAAAATGAATAGGTGATTTGAAAATGCCCTGTGCTGGGTGTGAATTCTGCATCCCCCTCATCAATCACTTGTCATAAATAACATTAACATTCAGGAGCCAGCAGAAGGCGGGCAGGTTTGGAGGGGGAAGAAATGTAAAGTGGTTTCCTGGTATCTTTTGTAGACCAGAATGGCAGTCTTGTTTCCCGTTTAGGTACTTGCAAATTTTACATTCTCTCCTCCCTGGGGAAAGGACCCTCTGTGCTCTGCCAGCCAAAATGTGGCAGTAACCAGAAATAAATCTAGGAGACAGTTAAATGATAGGAAGTGGGATGGGGCTTGGCTGGAAGAGGATGGGCTGAGAGGAAAAAGGGTGCAGAAAAGTGGGACCATCAGGTCCCACAGCTGTTTGCTCCAGTCGCTGCATGGACTGGGATCTCCTACCCATCCCCATGAGCCCATTGTCTTTGGGTGGGATTGGGGCCCTTGGAACTTCTCAGGGTGGTGCGAAGTCTGTTTACACCATCAGGGAAAGGATGCGCTCAGCCACAAGCCCTTCCATAGCTGCCTGCTGCCGCTGGGTGCTGGCCAGCAGCACCTCAAGCCAAATGAGTTATCACCCACAGTGCCACAGCTTTCCAAGCTGTGTCGCAGATCAGGATGCCCAATTAGATTCCTATTAACACAGACAGTGTTCAGGTGTCCTTGGCTTATTGTTAAGCTGAGCCTGATGCAAAGACCCACCTTGGTTCTCCAAGCATGTTTGCTGGAAGAGGTGCCAGGGAGGGCTGCGGCAGCAGGGACTGAGGGAGGAGACTTTTGGTTCAAATTTTTCGCTGACTGGTGGTTTGCTGGAGGGATTTGCTCCTGGTTTTGTTTCGTAATGGCTTTATTGCTATAGATTATAGCTTTAACTGGTGTCAAGGGCACCTAGAGTTCTGGATCACCTTCCTTTAGGGATGCTTAACTCTCAGGAAATGATGCTGTAGAAGTAAAGTCGTTGCCAGCTATCGGGGCTGAGTGTCTTTCAGTCCTGAGAATGTCCGTGAAGTGTCCATGAGAGCCAGCATGGGTAGGAGTGGAAAAAGTGCTTCTGTTCCGAGCTTGGGGATGGAGCAAGTCCTGTCCAGAGCTTCTCTGATTCCTCCCAGAGGTCAGAGCTGAACATCTTTTTCTTCCTTGCACAAAACCAAGCACAAGGCTCGAGGAGTTGAACATTGAGAACATAGCCCAAACACTGTGGTAGCCTCCTGGCCAAAGTGCATGGAGACGTGCCACTCATCCAGGGACCTGCTTGGTTACCTGCTTCAGGTGTCTGGGATCAGATGCGGTGCAATCAGGGCTAGTTTAGATGCTGGAGACTCCTCTCTTTGGTATGTGTGAGGAGATGCCCTTGTGTGCCAAATTCTGTAGCAAAACTTGGTGACAGCTCTTCTGCTGGGATTGTGCACCAGCTCAATCTCATTACTTCATTATAATAAAGATGGAAAGAGCAAAATTGGCCTCCGTCCTTCCCTAGGGGCCAGATTCTGCTGCCTCTGAAGTGCCTGTGACTTCCAAGGGCTAGGGCTAAGATCCTGCCTCCATTATTACAGCAAATTATTTTCTTATCTCTGCCTGTGAGCAGGGGACTGGAACCCGAAGAAGGTGATATGTCCAAATACACGTGTTGAATATTCCCCCCCTTCCCTCTTTAGGAAGGAGATGCTGCGCACTATTAAATTCATAATGCTGTGCCTGGCTGCATTAGTTACCATGCAACACACTAACGAAATTGAGGATGAAGAACATATTTTCCCACGTCTGAGTACTGCAGAATAGATTTAATAGATTTGCATGTATGGTGCATTTGTGAAAACACTGCGAAGAAGGAGGGAAGGGGGAAATGTTTATTCATTATCAACTGATGAATAATTAATTTACAAATGTTGTCTTGTTAAATATAAATTAAATCCTCATTTGACACACTTTATAATTTAGAAGTATAAGCCCAGCATGAATGAAGAGAACTCCCCACTGACTGCTTTCATGTAAATCCTGAGGAGCCAGGGAGGGAGGTTTGGCTTTCAAAGTTAAAGCTGACAAGGGGTAGCAGTGAGGAAGGGGGCTGCTGTGACAAAGCTAGCTTGGGGACCTGGGCCACTTTGTCTTTGCTCGTGGGTGCTTTCCATGCAGGAATGGCTTAGTGGGGCAGGGAGGCAGTGGCTGTCCGGACAACCCTCTTCCAAGGGCTGCTTCTTCCCCACTCCGAGCTGCGGGTGGCTGAGCTGCTGAATCACAGCTCTGAGTAAAATCCCCATCGATGCCACGTTATCAGAGTGTGCAGCAAGCTGGCAGCTGCTTGTGAATGGCTGAGCTATCCCAGCAGCAGGGGCAAAGATCCCCAAGAGAGGAGCTAGGCTCTACAAAAGCCATATGGGGCTAAGCCACCCTTGCGGAGAGCCCTTAGGCGGTCTGAGGCATCTCCGCACCGAAGCGGAGCCACATCCTGAGGAACGGCAGCTGTGCTTTGTTGGAAGGCAGTTAGTGTGGGAACTGCAGCGGGAAGCCTTGGGTTACAGCCCTGGTGTCCCGCTGCAAGGCTTGGGTTAATATCTTCATTTCTTCTTAATAGATGGGGAAACCGAGACCGGTAATAATTGTCTGGCTCTGAGGAACACTTAAGTCTTGATTATACTTAGCTTTGGCTGCTTTGGAATAAGTAGGAAGGAAATGAAATGAAAATGGCACACTTTTTAAAATGCTTGAATATGTTGCTCTGGAGCACAAGATAAGCCTATAGGTAAAGGAAATTTGTTACCTCCCCCCCTTCTTCCCTGATAATAATAGACTCCAGCGGTTGCACAGCACTTCTGAACTGAAAGGACTTAAAAATGCTTCACAAATCATCTGTCTAGGAGGCAATAGCCCAGATGCACCCACTTCTAGGGTGGATTGCAATGCCTGAAGCACGCCACAATGCTCTGCCAAGGACTCCATGCTCTTCTCAGCCTGCCCGGTGTGCAGCGAGAGTCAGGCATCAGCATAAATCTAGTGAAGTTGCACAGGACGTGCACTCATGTAATGAGCTAGTTCAGGTTTTGGTCCCTGATAAAGATGTGCATCGTAGAAATTTAAAGTGTTGGGAAATGGGTATTACTCACTAAAGGCTCCAGTGCTTTTTCTGGCCATTAGTTTCCATGCCTGAGTGATGGCTCAGCGCCGCTGGAGCTGGTGGTGCGTTTATAACATCTTCAGAAATACTCATTTGCTTGGATAGTGCTCATATCTCTTGATTCCTTGATGTTCAAGAACGGTCACCATTCCTGTGTGCCCAAGTACTAGGAGAGGGACTGTTCCTCACGTAGCTGCTTGTGTTCGCGTGGCAGTGAGGTCGGCTACAGAGAAGGGCAGCCAGCGGCTGTCCTGTAGCCATTGTTTGTCATTGCCTTAAGAAAAAAAAAATCATGAGGCCACCAAGGAATAACACCGATCACATGTGACTTCTGGGACAAATCACAAACCGCGACAGAAGATCTAATGAAATAAATAGTTACTCCCATCCTGAACGTATCCCAAGAGCTTCTGCAAGTTTCAGGGTCTGCTCCCAAACTGGAAAAGGACTGATTTATTCACTATGAATAATTCAACCAGCTCCTTTTATTATCCAGCACAAACACTAATCCCCTCCAGATATTTTCTGTGTGACATCCATGTTGGTATTTTATTTATAGGCTGTTTATAGTGCAGAAAACACAAGGAGTCTGTTATCAGGGAAGATGAACAAAAAGCTGGGGTTTTGCCTCTAAAATGTGAAAATCTGGACAGTGGCCTCCTGGGGGGAAAAGTGCTTTTCTTCAGAGGCATTTCTGGAGAGCAAAGCCCTAAAGTTAATTAACATCTGTGCTCCCCAGTCCGACGCTAAATGGGGAATGTGGCTGTACTCGGTCAGGTTTCTTAAACTGCAGCATCAGTCCTGGCACACAGATGCCTCCACAGAGCCCACAGCTCCGGTGGCCTCTGGCCCTCAGGCAACATGAGATAAATCAACATTCATAATGAAGTAAGCAGCTCTTGTAAATTCCTTCATGGATCCGATTTCCGGCCTTCTCCTGGCAGGAATGGCTCAATCCTGCATTCATTTTGTGCCAGCCTTTGGAGAAAACTCACATTTCTTCAGCTGGGCTGAATGCAGAGGGGTTTTTTTGCCCTGCACCCTTGCAGGCAGCCTGGGAATTATGCTTACTGCAGGCTCTTCCCAAGTAGCCAGTGTGCTCACTGTGCCCAACCTGAGAGCATTGTAACTCATAATTCTTCACCCTTACCCACAGAAAACATTTCTAACACAGCTCCTGACCGCAGCAGCTGCATCTGGTCTCCCTTTCCAGAGGTGTCTGCCAGCAACTGGGTTTCTGCTTGCTAATAGAGGATGATGACAGTTCTCCAGTGACCAGGAGACTCTCCTTCCTGGGGCCTGGACCAGGCTAGAGGAACATCCCCTGCCCTGGCAACCCTGGCAGCTAGCAGCTCTCTCTGGGTTTGGTAGGAGCTTTGCCCTCTGACAGGGCATTAAAAGAGGCTTTGTGGTGACGCACAGATGTGGACATGGTTGCAGTCGCTGAGCAGTGGAAATGCAACCTTGCCCATCACACACTGGTAGGGATGTGCCTGGGAGATGCGGGCTCAGGCTCGGAGCAGTTGCACGCAGCTGCATCTTGCGAAGAAAAGCGCGGATGCAGCTGTCTCCATCACAAGCACGTTAGCTAATGGAGTTGCTCTGCAGCTCCCCAATGGCGCCGCTTCTCCATATGGAGATGTGTGTGCGTGGTCAGGCCAGGAAGCATGTGTCTCATTCAGGTACTGATCTGTGCTCTGAACCTCATTAAATTGATTCTTCCAAGTCAAAGGGAAAGCACTATTGTGTCAAATTTGAAAGATGTAGGCTCTGAGCTGTACCAATAGTTGTCACTTGATGGGCTGAATTATTTTAAAGGCAGGGTTGATTTATCTGAACTGAAGGCTTTAGATGTCTCCACAGGAGAGGTCTGTATATTTCAGGTGCGTGACAGCCAAGCCAAAGAGCTGGTCAGAGGCCAGGATTTCTGGTCTAGGGCAAACAGCCAGCATCGTAGGGGAGGAGGTCTTGCTCTCCCCTCCTGCTTGGGACAAACAGCCAAAATTCTTAAGCATTTCTGACGGAAAATGGGTTTAGGGACAATCAAAACATTTACATTTAGTATCATCAGATTGTTTTGATTTGCTTTTCATACAGTGATAAATTCTGTCCTATAAGTCAAGCATGAAAATGAGTATTTGAAAATAAAAGAATCAAATAGATAAGGGTAAAGCAAAATATTTTGTTAGCTTACTGAAGAAAAAAAAAGTTTCTGAATGAAATGATGATGTTGAGGTAATTCATTTTAGGTTTTGACAATTTTAATTTATTTCCAGCAAAACTTCATTTTTGTCAGTACAAATCAGTTCTATTTATTTCTTGCATCCCCAGATGAAGCAGTCCTACCATCTCCCCTAAAAGGCTGATGTGAAATCTGCCTGCTATAAGTGTGTTATGAAATGAAGACCATTTTTCAGAATTCAGTGGTTGTAGGTGGCCGGAGGCAATATGCTTCAAGGACCTCTTCATGCCTTGATATTAAAGGCTGAATATTCAGACTATTACATCCCATCTCGGTGTACAGGAAGGGTTTAATTGCCCATGATACAAATTGCAAGTGAGCAGCAGTGGAGCGGTGATACTGCCAGCCTAAGCTTCCCCATGGCACCAGGGCTGGTCAGGCTGAGGCAGCACTTTGCTTCTCCTCCCTGCAACCCCTCGCATCTCCTCCATGCATTCAGGCATCTCCTCGGTGCCCCTGTGTCTTCAGCTTGGTGTCTTTTGTGCTGGTAGGAGATATGTGTTAGGGTCAGCAAGTGGGTGAGCAGGTAGATCTTCACAGCCATCTGCCACGATGCCTCACACTGGTCGGCAGCAGCCCATCATTCCCCGCTGTGGGTTTGCTGATGCTGCAGCTTTTTCACACCAGCACTGCTGAGACTGGCCCCACCAATTCCCAATGCAAAAGCTCCTTGAAGCCCCAGAGAAATCATGCTGGCTGCATGGGGCACTGTGGGTGGGGGAATAAGTCTGGTCAGGGGTCTTGGGCTTGCTGCATGCTGGGCTTGGTGTGTGCTGGTAGCACAGAGCTGATGGTAGCTGGGACACTGGTATAAGCCTTGCTTGTCCATCTTTGTGTCCAGAGGGCTTTGCTGTGAGGATTTCTGTAGTTGTTCTCTGACCTCCAGTTAGCTGGGAATGGCTCTGATCAGCTTTTCTCAACAGAATTGCAGTCACTGATAATGGCTCACCCGCAGGCAGGTGCACGTGGGATGTGTGAACCAAAACACTTAGGAGTGTGGGTGGGGGAACACCTTGTCTCCATGTGGCTGGGGAACAGGGAAGGTCAGAGCTAGGACTTTGCAAATGTTGTAAGCCTTGTTTCTGACACTTGCCCATGATCTGCTTCTCTTTCCCTCCAGCTTAGCCAGTGTACCTGTTACACCTCCCACACCAGACCTGTCTCCCTTGGTCTGTAATTCTTCTCCACAGACACCCAAAGCCACCTTAGTAGTGTAGTGAGGACAAGGAGAGGAAGCAGAGCAGTGGGGTGCGAGTGAGAAGTGGGAAATATTGTAGGAGTTTGGTTGGTTGTTCGTACAGCCACAGGGAGGTAGGAGATTAAGAAGAAGTTAAGATGGTAACTGGCTGATCTCTTCATTTGCTCTTTGAAAAGAAAAGCTGAGGCAAAGAGAACTGTAATATTCAAGACAACCATTTCCTTTCATGATCTGGCAGTGGTGGACTGACAGACCTGTCCAGAGCTTGCAGCCTTAGTTTGTCACATGAATCTGCACCTTCTGAGAAGGCACAATGTACCCTGGTTCCCCCTGCCACAACAAAGAGCCACAGTGGTGACATGGCTTGGAGCAGCGTGCCAGAAGGATGTGCAGAGTAAATCTCACCAGGAGGCTTGGGGAGGAAGGGTCTCTGCAGAGAAGGTAGGGGACAGAAGGAGCACTGTGAATGGGGATGCTGGGCACCCAATGTGCACAGCAAGGGAGGAGTGAGCCATTGCGTGAAGCCAAGCTCCCTTCCCGCTGCTCACGGCTGTTTGGATGTGAGCTCTGCATGCACGTTCCTGAGGAGCTGGCTGCAAGCTTCAGTCCAGTTCTGCAGCAGTGAGGTCAGGGGCTGCTTAGACGCTGGTCGTCTCTCACTGGATCAGCAAGAAGAGAGATGAAAATACCTCAGTGTTGCTGCTATCACAAAAAGCCAAAGGCAGGTCCAAGTGCTGGGATTTGGTAAGGAGCAGCAGAGAATGGGCTGTCCAGCTCCCGGGAACTTTGGACTCAGCTCAAGAGCCAAAATTGTTTGGTTTCTTTGTATGTATGATTCTGGGATATACAAACTCTGCCAGTGCATTCCTTATACCTCTGTGTAGAAAACCCGAGCCTACACCTTTTTCACTACTTCCCAAAGATGTCCTAAAGCCATCTAGGGGAGCTGGGAAAGGTAGACTCGTTGAATTTTAAAGGAGGCATCTGCAGGAGGCTGGGTCTCTACAAAACAGTCAGGAGCTGGAAAAAAGGACCGGGAATACCGGCCCCCAGTTTCTGAGGAGAGTCTTTTGCAGCCACCAGGTGCCATGGGAAGTGAGCAGCCCAGAGCGGCAGAGCTCTGCAGGTCCTGCTTGGCCAGTGGCTGGTGTCCTGGCTTCCAAATGACCAGCACACTCGGCCTGAAGTGTGGATGTATGCCTAGAAAGGATAATCAGCTGGTCTGGTGTCCCTTCTGTAACTGCAGTCCAGCTTGCTTTGCCCTTCGAATACCCAACAGGGAAGACAGAAAGAAATTGTTCTTTCTCTGTAACCTGATTCATTTCTCCCAGCTGCTTTCCTCAGCCTGCTGCTCCCTTGAAATCTCATTAGGGCTGGGCTGTGGTTTTGTGGTGGCTTGAAAAGAACTGTGAAAGGAAAATCAAAATGAAGCAGGGAGAAGAAGCTAAATCAAGGAACTGGCAGGGCAGGAAGAGAAAGCTGGCAAGCACAGCAAGGGGGCATGAGAGACAACATGAAACAAGTTTCCTTGAAAGAGTCAGTGGAGCAGAGTACACTGTCCCCACCTCCTCCTTCGTCTGGGGCCAGGAGAGAACACTGTCAGGAGTGAGGATTTCTGCAGAGGGCAAAAACCCCTCCCCTTTTATGAAAGCAGAACTTTCTCAGATTTTTTTGAATGTGCTTTTTTCCTTGAGGATGAAGATAAGAAAGGGATTCATATATGCAAACAGTGGTTTTCCTCCTGGCCAGCAAAGGCATTTCTGTACAATGGATGGCATCCCAGGGACGTGGGTGCACTGTGCTTTCTCAGACCCATTTTGGTGGGAAGAGGACAGAGTAGCATCAGGGTTTGGGAGGTGGACCTCTCTTACGTGCCACTCTGGCTCACTGGTTCTTCGAGAGCTGAACCATACTGCCCACCCAGGGCCAGTTTCCTCATCATGCTTTGTGCTGTGTCATGACTCCTCATGTGGGGCAGCCCATTAGCCCACCTCAGCCTGTGATTCATCTCCCAGGAGCAGCGCAGCTCCCATGGCTGGTGGCGAGCATCGCTTCTTCAGCACCAGTTCTGGGCTCTGCTGGCTTCTCCACCCTGTAAACATGCTGCCCGTGAAGGTGGTTTGACAGAGCTCAGTGCTTTTGGAAGCAAGTGGTTCTCATGGAGGAGGGCATATTTAGCAAGCTGTAGTGATATTCCTGCTCTTTAT
Source organism: Haliaeetus albicilla (assembly GCF_947461875.1). Classification (NCBI taxonomy): domain Eukaryota; kingdom Metazoa; phylum Chordata; class Aves; order Accipitriformes; family Accipitridae; genus Haliaeetus; species Haliaeetus albicilla. Next base: position 12,556,051 of record NC_091505.1, read on the forward strand.
ACTCTGTCCCTAAGCTCCTATGACTGTTGGGACAGAGGGAAGCTGCCTGACATTGTTTGCCCATTCTTAACCCCTCTGGTTTTGCATGCTGCTGTGCCATGCATACAATTCCTGCACTGGAAGGAAGCTTGAAGCTCTGATCCACACAGAAAGCAGAGCTCCTATGGCTCCCTGTCTCTGCCACCCTTTCCTTCCTGTCTTGACCTCAAAGCACAGCTTCTGTAGCAATTTCTTCATCACTAAGACTGCAGTGGGAGGGACTTTGTCTGTTCTCATTGCACGACAGTTGTCATCCAGCTGAGATCCCTAGACACCTTTCAGTCCATAGAGAGAGGTGGTCCCTCCCCTGAAGAGCGTATGGCCTTACTAGACAAAGCAAAATCCCATGAGAAGGTGGGAAGGGCATGGGAAATGATGTGGTGCTTGAATAGGGCCATTACAATTGAAGATGTTTCTGTCTGAGGAGGGGCGTAGGCAGGGTGGTAATGCCTTTCTTGCTGAGGCAGAGAAGCAGAGTGGTGAGCTACAGACCAAACAGCATGTGGAGAGAGGCATGGAGAGGAGGAGGAGGAGGAAAGAAGACTAGAGCAGGGAGCAAAGGGAAAAAGAGAGAAAACCCAAGAAAGCCTGGAAAGATGAAAAAACAGCAAAGGTAATTGGGCAGCAGATGTGGGCTGTTCAGTCCCTGAACAGACAGGGAAAAGTGCTAAGACCTTTACAACAGTCTACAGACTACTGTGGACTACTCTGCCTCACCAAAACCCTCAGTACGCCCACATAGGGACTGGATGTAAAAGAGAATCAGACCCTAAATCTCAGAGGCAGTGTTGACTTTGCCACCCCCTAGTCCATCTGATGAGCCAGCAGCAGCAGTAGGCTGTATTGGGGTCTGGCAAAGCCAGTGCTGACGCCAGTGGTGGTCCCTTCTGTATGAGGTACCAGATTGGAGGCAGGGAGACAGGCCCAGCTGTCGAGCCCTAAGCCTAGAAGGATGCTTGCTCTCATACTTCGAAACCACACAGCCATGTGCCTCTGAGAGTTGAAGGCACCCATGTAATTTAATGTTTGGAGGACGTTCCTGCCTTCCTTCTCTTCACCTGAGGGCCATTTCCCTGCTGCTCCAACAGGATACTGCTCTCATTCCTGCCTCTCCATCCTAGGGAGGAGACAGTGAAGCTGCAGTGTCCAGCTCCTGCACTGAGCAGGAGCCTGCAGGCAGGCTCATGGGAATTCAGCAGCCCAGGACAGTGAGTTTTGTAATGACAGAGAGATAGGGCAAAGAACATGTCAGAGCTGGAGGAACAGATCATGTTCCTAGGCAATGATAGACTTGCAGATGTCTCCATCGGGACAAGCTGACCATCCCAGACACCCCTCCCCAGGAGTGTTTAGGACTGGACACCTTGGGGCATTCGCAGGACCTCCTACTTTCCTTTTTCTGGTACAGGGGAGCTGCAGCAGCTGCTCTCCCAGGCCTGGGAAGTATTAGACTGCCCATCCCAGTGTTTCATTTTAATCACAGTGGGTGGCATGGGAATGGGAAGTGCAATTAAAGAAATTCCAGCTTCTCATCCGAATCTTGCCAAGCTGTCATGGAGGAGCAATCTTAGGGAGTTAATTGTATGCAGTGAAAAGGTTTGTCTTCTAGCCCTTTCAAAGAAAATTTGTTTTTGTCTCGTCAAACACCCCATGAGCTTAAAGGACAAATAAACAAGAGCACCTGCCCGAAGTGCTAAGTATTCTCTTCCAGTTATCCTGTGTGCTTCTGTCCTTACCTCTTCTCTTCCCCCACCTGCTTTCTTCTGCTGGCACAAAGTTGCTTCAAGCCCAACATCGCGGTGTGCATTTAAGCATTTAGCAGTAAGGTTTGACATGCAAACAAGACTTTGGACAAGTGTGGCTTTGCTTTGCAAGCAGCCCAGGCATTTTCTAGAGCTCATGGTAACTGGGCTACATCCTTGTTTGCATCAGAAGGTGCTTACACAAAACTTTTCACCCAGGCCATGTCCTGTCCCGAGAGTGGTGAAAAATTAATCTAAAAGGAGGTGGCTCCTTCCCCATGGTGCTTTGCATAATACTTCATTGAAGTGTTCAGTATCTTCCCCTTTAATTAATTCTGCCCCGTCTGCATATAGCATCCTGTGTCCACACCTCTGCCTTTTCAGGAATAACCTCATCAGGGACAGTGCAGGCAGACTGTGCTTCTATAAACCAGAGTCTGGCTGACGTCATGTCTCGACTCAAGGACTTTCCTTGATCCTTTGGGTAATGACTGTTAATCAGATGCTAAAACACACACTCTAGGTCATGTGCCCCTGGGGCTCACAGTGAGAGACTCCATGTGCCAGGCTACATTCCCATGAAATGAGGAACAGGCACCAAGGCAATCAGTAGCCATCTTGGGGTTGCATGTGAGCTGATAACATCACTGATGGGCAGGAAGCAGTGGTACAAGGGAACGGCTCAGAAGAATGTGTTTGGGGGGGGGAAGAAAGAGTCTGGGATGGTTGGCTGTCATGAGTATAAAAGCCTGCCTTTTAGATGTCCCTGCTTGCACATGCATGGGAGCAGGCAGGTAGAGATCTCAGAAGCCAGCACTTGGTTTTGAAAGCCCTGTCCAGTTCCCGAATGCAGAGACTCCAAGGGTGAGCAAGCCTTGACTGGGGAGTTTGCAATCGACAGAGCAGCATGTACAGCATGTCTTGTTTGAAGGCTCCTGGCACGAGCACAGGACATGGTGATGGTTTTTTAACAGCGAGTTTGTATTATAAAAAGAATGCTGTCTCAACTGAGATTCCCTGGGCAGAGGCAAAAGACATTCAGACAAGGACAGCACTGCCTGTGTTGCTGCAGAAGTGAAACAGATGGGAAGTTCAGTGTGTCACCTTGAAAACACAGATCATCAGAGCTCTGCTCCTTTTGTCCTTGTGAGGTCCCCTAGTCACTCCAGCATCATGTCCAAAAAGCTCTCTAGGGTCTGATTTGGAGAGAGGAGGACCTTGGAAACATAATGAAACTTACATTCTCATTCTTTTGCTCTTTGTGTTGGGGAGACAAAACTCACCCAGAGCAGGGACACGGAGCCATCCACAAGCAAGGTGTTTCACACTACTAATGGTAGAACTGAGAGAAGCCTGACACTGCCCAACTGGTCGCTGAAGTGGTCAGTGTCAAGCATTAACATATGCTGTTAGTACATGTCCTCTCTGCTTGCTGCCTTTGGAGAGTGCTTGCACATGTCATGCTAGAAGCACGTTCTTGCCTGCAAGCTGTGGGGACAAGAAGTTGTGCATCAGATTTGAAGATTTTTCTAAAATAAGGTTATTTTATTTAGTTTATTTATTTAGTCTGGAGAGTGTCTCCAGACTTTTTGCTATTATTGAGTGTGTTCCCTGGGATGTGGAGCCAGCTGCTGGGAGCAGCCCAGGGTTTGTCACAGATGTTTGCAGGCTGGGAGGGATGCATGGGATGTTGTGGAGAAGAAAATGCTCACCTGTGAAGGAAGGGCTGCAGGGGTGTGGAGTTGCTAAGTGCAGTTCTGCCTGAAGGGTGGATGCTTGGGCTGACCCCTGTTTTGCAGAAGAGGGAGACTGGAGGCTTCCTGGCTTGCCTCGAGCTGCACAGAGCGACCTACCAGCCCTCGAAAGAAATATACCCCATTCCTGCGTCTCCTCCAAAATCTCCTCCTGAGATTTTCCTGAATTGTAGCACCCCAAAGCATTTGCCTGTAATGCTTGCTTTGCTTAGCTCTGTGATTGACAGCATGGACCCATCAGATTCACATCAGCCCACCTGAAATGCTGGCCATGCTTCCCAGGAAAGTAACCTGCTTTACTGTACTGCAGCAAGGGATTTGCTTGGAGGTGCAGAGGGAAGAGGGCTCTATGAATAAAAACAAATATCAGAACAATAAAAGCTAGAATGAGACTGGCTAGGATATTAATCTCTCAGCCCCACTGTTATTTAGGAATTTTCCAAACTATCTCTCCAGCAGAGGAAAATGGAGGAACCTGTTTCTAGGTGTCTGTCTCCTCTATTTGGAGGTTTTCTTGTTGCTGTTGAATACAAGTGAAGTTGCAAAAGCCACCTTTAAATCCTTAATTTTATCCTAATTAAGGAAGACATCTAAGACATCTTCATCTCATGGCTTTGCTTCTGTCTGGCATTTGTCAGACAGCTGAGCTCTTAAAGAACACAGGGAAAGAAGCTCATAGATGGATACAGAGGAACCATGTAGTACCAACTCCTCTGTATCCCACAAATTGCACCCTTGAGAGGGGTCAGCTGAACTGCACACACAAACTTGCTTTCAGCCATTTGAAAAGGATCTTCTGGCAATGCACAGCTGTGTTTATTTGGTGTATAAGGTAACCTGAAAATACAAACTGCTAATTTCAACTTGTGTCATGCTAACCCTGTGAGTTTAAGCTGTTAGTCTGAAATTGAGTAGCCCTAACTCATATCTGCTCTGAACTCAGGGTGGAACTTAGTCTAGAGTTCTGGGGCCAAATCTAACTGGAAATATGGCCTGATTCCCCATGTGTATGCACATACACACAGAGGTGAGAGAGGAGGCACAGGGAGGAGCTACCTGGGGCCAGGCTGGATGTCCTTGCTGTATGAGGAAGGACATCAGGATGGGAAGTGGGGAGGTGCTCCCGGGCCATGAAGGTTAGGGCAGAGCGGCTGGGGCTGGGATGACCCAAGGAGCAGGGCTTAGGGTAGCACACAAAGAGAACAGTGGCCAGCTCCCAACTCTCTTGTGCTGGGGACAGGCCGATTTCTGAACCTGCCTATTTTCTTTTGGATTGAAAATTTTGAGGTTTTCTTTCAAATGACTTTTCACATGGAAATTCCATAGCTTTTCACTTAAACTGTGTTTTTAAAAATGAAAGGGTTTGAGAGTGCAGTAACAGCTTTTTGTTGTTTTATTTCTTTCTTCCAAGATGAAATATTCTTGTCAACTCCACATCCCCTTATTTGCTGCAAATGCTCTTTTACAGGACAGGTTTTCTTCCATTAAGTGTTTTCAGATTTTACCATTTTCTGGAATTGGGTTTCCACCAGCATCTGTGCTGCCCACATGAGGAAAACAAGGACTGATCAGTGATGTGCAGCAGTGCCAGGTGATGACGGTGACCAAGGGCCAGCAGGGACATGCTGAAAGGCTGAGTTGGACATGAGCCCACACAGCTAGCAGTGGCAATGCTGCAGGGCATTCCTCAGCATTGGATAAACTCACATGATAGTATTTAGGGTAGGCAGTCTTCAGTGTTTGCCTTACGGGTAGTTTGATTTTTTATTTTATGACTGAAGTTTGATGTAATATTGCATGCATGCCAACATGTGTGTGCTACCCCACGTGTGATCCAAATGGTGCAACCTAACTGTTAGAGTGATTCTTCTTATTCCACTAGCTCCTTCTGTTGAAAACTCAAAAAAAGCCCATGCTTTTACAGAGAAGTTAACAACCTCCATGTGCCGCATAGCAGATGGTACAGTAATGTTGGAGGCGTATTTTACAATAAGCTTTTTCCACATGGGGAAATTGAGGTATTGAGAAGTCTCTTTGTGATGCCCGAGAATGAATCAGGGACAGAGAGAAACTACAGGGGTGCAGGAGTTCAAGAAACAGCACTGGTGTAAGTTTTAGGGGCTGAGTGCACCCTGCCAAACTTCAGCTATTCAGCCTTGATCAACCTGGACTCTTCTAAGGTCAGCAAGTGTGCGAGGCATTTCCAGAAGACAACTTGGACTGCTTCATATTGGGATCTTCCTCCAGAAATACCTACCCCTCTCCAGTGACTGTAAAGAACCCATGGTGAAAACACCTCCTATTTTAATCACCTTGGTCAGGTGCCTACAGCTAAGTGGGATCTGATTAATGCTCAGAGAAAGGCCTGAGCACTATCCCACAACTGACTGGTGTGGACGTGCAGTCCTGCAAGGTTCCTCAGCATCAATGCAAACCACACCTGATGGGAAGAGGTGATAAAGTCTTCAGGAACTGTTGTGGTTTAACCCCAGCTGGCAACTAAGGACCACACAGCTGCTCGCTCACTCCCCTGCAGCGGGATGGGGGAGAGAATTGGAAGGGTAAAAGTGCTCCCAAAGGACAGAGCATTTTTTTTATAAAACTTGCCTCAGATAATTCTGAATGAAAATACATTTGTAAATGCCAACATTTCCCAATGGGTTCCCCACCTAGAGGCAAGGGAGCCAGCTCAGCCACTAAGTTCTTCCTCATGAATAGCTGTGCTAATAATAGCTGCTGAAATTAGATCAAACCACAGGACAGTGACAATAACAACTCAGATTTTTCAGAAGAGCTGAATGACTTGTGCAGTAGACCTTCTGCAAAGGCTGGCTATGAATGGCACAAGAGGAGCTCTTTAATTCTGATCCCTTCTGAAAATCTGGGCTTGACAATACTAAACCCCTGGGATAGCTGACCCTCCACTCTCCTGACACGTTAGCATTGGTTATCCCAGACCTGAATGCTGAACTTTACAGCAGGACATCTAATCTGAGCAGCCAGCCCAGAAGCAAGATCTCACAAGTGACTCCAGTTAGGACATAGAAACTGATAGTGGCATCATTCATTGCAGTTTTGGTTGCTTTGCCCTACACCAGAGATATTGCTTAGGAGGAGCAATGTAAGCTCATACTGGCTCAAACAGGGTTTGCAGGGTGGGGGAGAATATGTCAAATGTTGTGTTATTTTCACCCAACAGCTGGCAAGGAAAAGAAAATGGCCCCAAGCAGAATAAAGCCAGCCCTCCCCGTATATGTAATTTTCTTGGGCTGCCATTACCCCATCTTGTCCCTACTGTGCCATTGCTTCTTTGCCCGGCTGTGGGCTCTATTTCACTGTTTCACAACCTGATCTGTGTCTTCATCACCATATACCCTATGTCCAAGCAGTACCCAGTCCGATCCAGAGCATTCAGATGCTGGAATGGGCTCTCTCCACCTCCTGTTTTCAGGCAGTGGCCATGCTTGTGTGGTTGGTTTTGAGGGCTGCTGCTATCCTAGCTCTGTGTCTCCTCTTGTCTGTTTTGAATGAACCGTAGAGGCAATGCCATCACTTTGAACATGCTGCATCTGTCCCCATTTAGAGATATTTTAGGACCTCATCCCCATCACCTTTGCTCATCCCTGTGTCTAACCAGGGTGAAGGATCAGCCCAGATAGTGACTCGACTGCCTGATGGCAAATGCTCTTTTCTCATGATCTCATTCCTATGCAAGGGACGTTTTCGGTACCAATCACTCATCACTAGTTAGCTGACAGTGGAGCAAGGGTGAAGAAAATGAAGCAGGGAGTCGTGTGTTGCCCTGTTCTGCCTGCCCCCAGCAGGACATGCTGTCCAAGGGAGCGTGCTAAGAGCACCGCATCTATTTTAATGGTATGGTTTGAAGAAGTCAGCTCTGAACCAGCAGCGAGGGCAGTGGAGGGAGGATGTGCTGCAGTCATAAAAATTCCATCGAGATAAATCAATAGAGGGAGGAGGAGAATGAGAGGAAGAAATGGCAAAGTCAGACGCTGTTCATCTCTGCCCACAGGAGAGAGGGAGATGATGCCTCTGTGGTCATGGGGGTTTAACAGGAGTGAAAGGGAGCAAAGTCCAAGTCAGAGAGGAGCTGTCAGGAGCAGGTGACAGCCTTTAGTATGGGCTGGTGGAACTGGATTTGGGGGTCTGGTTCAGAGCGCCACTAAGTGCCAGACATGGTTCTGCATGGCACTAATTAGCACCTTCTCAGGCAGGCTGAAAAAGAGGGTAAGGAGCAAACTGTCTTGCAGCAGCAAGCAGGAGAACGGTGGGCTAAAGATCTGGACTACTGCCAGTCCAGTCCAGACAGGAGCTGCCCCCCAGAAACGCTAGCTATGGGTGAGCTAGGACACCCTCTCTCTCATCACAACCAAAGGTCCTCATTATGGTGGAAACTCTGTTTTCTGTCTGCAAAAGGCTCAAGATTTTGAACTGGTTACACCAACAGCTGGGTCCATAGCACCCCCTGCCCCAGCTTCCTTTTCTAATCTTCAGCAAAGGGTATCTGCCCAGAAACCCACAGTGCCCCCATTTTTCATATAAACCATTTATAGTATACGTCCTGAAGTAAGGGATGGATTCTCACTAGGTTTATGCACAACACTGCTATTGCTATATGTACAAATTAGGTGTATGGAGCACTGCTGGGCTGTGTCCTAATAAATAACAGAAACTGCTGTCTGCTTGCCTTCTCTGGTAAGTTGGTAAGCAGCTTTCCTTGACTGTGTTTGAAAGGTGTAGTTGAACTTAGGACTGGATTCAACCAATGTCCGCACTATTCCTTCATGCCTGTGCTTAAAAGGAGTGTTTGGCTTGAGTTGTCCATCAAGAGGAAGCCCAAGCCCTAGTTTGTATGGTTTTGGCTTTCCAGGCATGGGTCAGGCCAAACATGCTACGGCTCAACCCACCAGTCAACACACAGTCTTTGCTCTTCCTAAGTGTTCCATGGATGTCCTGACCCCGAGCTGAAGATGAGCCTGGAAAGGTGTCAGTGGTCACTGACACCTGCTCCCAGACTTAAAAAGCAAATGTTCTGGCTGTGACTCCAAAACAGTGGCCTGCAGACCAGAGGACAGGACTCTGCTTTGCCTGAATCCCTCTTGGAAAGACATGTTCTTCCTTCTCTTTCACAGGAATACACCATTGATATCTTCTTTGCTCAGACGTGGTATGACCGGCGTCTTCGTTTCAACAGCACCTTGAAGGCCCTCACGCTGAACACCAACATGGTGAGCCGCATCTGGATCCCAGATACCTTTTTCAGGAACTCCAAGCGGGCTGATTCCCACTGGATAACCACTCCTAATCAGCTCCTCCGCATCTGGAATGATGGAAAAGTGCTCTACACACTCAGGTACATGCAGCAGGCACTGTAGCTGGCTGTTGAGGTGAGGGAAAAAGGAGCTGGTCAAAGCAGAGGAGGTTTCCAGGTGCCCTGGGACAGAGTAGTGGAGACATCTCCCAGGGCTGATGGGAGTGCATATGCAGTACTGGTTGCAGAATGGGCTTCCTCTTCCCAGGATGAAGGCTTCCAAAAAAATCAAACTGTTTTTCCATATCATACCTAGAAAAAAGTCAAAACTACAAATGGTTTCCTAAACCAAAATCCTTTAAAAGTTGGTTAGTCCAGCTATTTAATTCTGATATTAAACATTTGGCTTTTGTTCCCATAAATTCTCAGTCCCATAAATGAATCTGAAAAGCTTACTAAACAAAAAAGCTTTTTGAATGTGAAAATTAAATGTTTTTCTCACTTTGAAAATATCCAAACATATGTTTTATTTTGCTGCTGTTTTGAAACGTTCCTGCAAACAGACTGATCTTCAACAAATTAGTGTTTCTCTCTCAAGGAAGCGAGAATCTCTCTGTCACATTGTGGTATTGGAATCAAACCACCTTCACCAACACAATATCTCAGTCTCTCTCTCTCTCTCTCTCCCTCTCTCTCAGGCTGACGATTGAGGCTGAATGTCTGCTCCAGCTGCAGAATTTCCCAATGGACACTCACTCCTGCCCTTTGGTTTTTTCCAGTTGTGAGTATATATATTTTTTAATAGTTTTAGAAGGCAAGTAGAGAAACCTCAGTAGAATAAATCTCTTCTGGGAAGACCATCCTCCCTTTTAGCTACATTTTTCACCTAATCTCTGTGACTGTCTTCCTGGGCCATTACCTGTCATGCCCTGAAGCATCCTCCCAGTTCTGGGCTAGAAGAGGTCTTCTGGGACAGATTCACAGCACCTCTGAGTTTCTCCTTAATTTGGGTGGATGGTTGGAGGTGATTATTTCACTGACCTTCTGGTCACTCTAGACAGAGTATATCCCTTCAGCTGGCAGACAAATGGCACCTGTCCTGCCTTGCATCTTCCCCCTTCTCCTGCTCTCTGAGGGGACAGCTTGGCTTTCCAGACCTCAGCCCAGAGACAGGCCCACTTTCTGCACCCAAGGTGATGGCAAAGGAGGGGTACTCAGACCTCCCCTCTCAGTCCCCACGTGTCCATTCTCATCAGCAGAGAGGGCTGCTGATGTTGGCACATCTCCACTGGTAATTTTGCAGGGAGCCTTTCTACACCAAGAGATTCCTGTCCTCATGCGTTGGTTGGAAATCTGATTCAGTCATCTTAGCTCGGGTTTGCCTCTCCTGCTTCCCCTGCCACTGAAGAGATGCAGCACACGTGGCTCTGAGATGCTTCAGAAGGAGACAGCATGCTGAGGAGATACCTTCCCCTCATCTCCCACCATCCCTCATTCTTTGCTAATTAACGGTACATGCCATACATGCTTGATAATTAGAAACACACTTTTCATTTGCTGCCAAGCTCTTGCTCCTTTCCTCCTCTGAGGAACTCTATCGTAGGTGTTGAGGTCCCTGCTTCACAGTAGGCTTCTTTCTTTGTCAAGAAAGCCAGAGCCAGGAGAAGCCATGCTCCAGCCTGCAGGAGCCAGATCTCCTTCTCCATGGAGAATGCACCCTTTCTTTTCCATACTCAGGATCAGCTCCCAGGGCGAGAGGTACAGAGATAGTCAGAGCAGCCACAACCAGGCTACCTCCCATGTTCACAGCTTTTTATTCCTGGTGTAGTCATGCCTGGGAAGGGGAGGTAGTCATGAGGAGTAGTGAGGGCCCCGTGCTGCCCCAGGGAGCTAAAACCCTTAAAGATTTCAGGCTGGGAGAGTCCTCTTACACCAATCCAAGCCTCTTTCCCACCAGTGCAGTCCTTAGAAAAACTCTGTTTCTAGCATTGGATTTCCCATCCCTAGGATTTGAAGTGGCCCACAAGGGGAGATGCTGTCCCTACCCCCATTGCATGTGGGGATGCCTAAGGGAACCTAAACAAAAGGCATGAGAAATACCTGCCTGAAAGCTTCATGTTTACAAAACAGCTAGAGTGAGATGCCAGTGCTTTTGCAGTCAGGGTGGTGAATGAGGTGGAGGCACATGATGTACCATTTCATTGATGTCCTTGACCCTTTTCCCAGATGGCTACCCACGTGAGGAGATTGTCTATCGCTGGAGGCGCTACTCCATTGAGGTCTCCGACCAGCGCACCTGGAGGCTGTACCAGTTTGACTTCACAGGGCTGAGGAACACCTCAGAAGTTCTCAGGACTGGGGCAGGTGAGGCAAAGGGAGACAGCCCACAGACACGTCAGTGTGTTGGAGACCTTGCAGGAGGCAAAGGAGTCATCAGACAGCTCCACAGTGGTGGGGAAGGAAAGTCACAACAGCACAGTTAGAGAAATGTAAGAATGAAGGGATGGACCTTTGCTAGAGGGAGCAGAAGTGATGGAGATTAAGAGTGAGGGGAAGATGAAGCAGGGGTAGGCCAGAACCACTGACAGCTGTGAACTGTGGGGTGACAATGCTGATGTGAATGAAGCTATCCCTAACTAAAGGATCAAGAGGGAGAGGAGATGGAGCTCAGATCCCCTCTTGCTGCAGTATGTGCATACTATGTCATTCCTGGATGATGCTTACAATTAGAACAGGGGTGGGGAAATCAGAACTTGCAGATCTCAATCTTTCCTTCTGTAAAGTTGTGTGGGGCTGACAAACACCTGAATTATGCTTTAAGAGACAGGAACAAGGCTGCATGTGTGAAGAAACTAAGGAATGGAGGCTCTTCAGCTCCTCCTCCTCATAATAGCTCACATCCTCTTTCCTTCCCACAGACAACTGAGGAAAGCCTCTTTGGATTCCTGCAGGTGGGGTGAGCTCATATTTTTAAGCCCTCTGAAGCAGCAAGTTCACATATTGCTTCTCCCACTCTGCAGAAAGCTGCTGTTGCCAACACCAGCAGCCAGCCTCTAACTGGGGTAGAAAGGCAGGACAAACCGGGACAAGAATTGGTGCAGTGGAAGTGTCCTGAATGCACTAGTGGCTGTCTGACATTTGTAATTCTCTTTTTTGGTAATTGCTTGGAAGCTCCATCTTAACCCTAGAGCTGTCAGGTGGCTTTCTTCCAATACTCACTAGGATCCACTAAAAAAGCGGAAGAACCTCAGCTGTAAGTTGCCAAATGAGCAATTAGGATGTACAGCACCACATTCCTTTTCCAGGGCCAGAACCAGAGTCTCAATGAAAGTGATTGAAGGACACTTCCTTTGTCACAGTTCAGGTAGTTAGTTAGCAAGCCAGGCCGTGTAGCCTGTTACAGCTAAATAGCTTCTATAGAAAAGAAACCCTTGCAGCAATCAGCTGAAGATGAAAACTCTATAGTTTCTTCTCTGAAACTTTGCCAGACAGTGTGCTTTTCAGTGTGCTTGGACACACAGCAGGGCCAATACAAATGCAGCCTGGTGGCCACATAGCCAGCCAGGCAGGTAGCAGCTGGGCAACCACAAAGTCAGCTCTTAAATTAGTCACAAAGACATTAAGTCAGACAGCTACAGCACCAGCCAGGTAGCCACAGAGTCCACTAGCCACAAAACCAGCAAGCCAGCTACAATGCCAGTGAGCCACCAAACCTACTCAGCCAGCCACACAGCTGTCCATAAAGCTAACAATCTGGGCAGCCACAAAGCCAGCCACAAAGCCAGCCACAAAACCAGCCAGCCAGGCACTTAAAACAACAAGAAAACCTCATCAGAAACACTCCAAATTCCGAAACTTTGCTGATTTTTGTGTTTCGGGAAGCCACATGTTATGATTCCAATGTCTCCGTTGCTTTTTCCTAGGGGAGTACATGGTGATGACAGTTTCTTTTGACCTAAGCAGACGTATGGGTTATTTTGCCATTCAGACCTACATTCCCTGCATCCTGACTGTTGTTCTTTCCTGGGTTTCCTTCTGGATCAAGAGAGACTCTACGCCAGCCAGGACATCTCTGGGTAAGAGACAGGTTGTTGCACGTCTGATGCTTGTCAAACTCTGCAAGGCTAGCAGACTGGCAGTGTTGGAGTACAAAATCTCCTAAAGCACTTTGCCATCTTTTGGCATTATTCAGTTTACTGGAGGATAGTCCACTCCTCCATCTTTCTGTTTGTAACACTATCCTCAAGCTCAACCAAATCTCCAGCTGTGCTGGCTTGGACTACTGGATTATTTCAGGATAGCACAACACTCTCATATCTTGATCTGAGACCTGAACACAGCCTTTTCCAAGTTGACAATGTGGTATTCTCATGTGCTGAAAGGGAAAAGGGTGAGCTGTGGCATTGCAATGCTGGCCAAAGGGCTCCTGTCACAAGCATGTATTCTGCATTTCCTCATGACTTTTCAAGGGCTTAGTGTAGGACCAATGACAAGAAGGTTGTAGGGTAACAAGCAAAGTTGCTCGGCTGTATCCATAGAGTCCCAAGCTCTGGCAGGACATGGAAGCCCTGTAGGTACAGCCTTTCTCTGTCAGTCACACCACAGTGGGAGTCCAGGACATGGCAACAGCTCTGCCTATTGTTTAGATTTTCTCAGCAACCTGCAGTGGCTCTTTGAGGCAGGAAAAAGCTTATGTTGATTGAATCCTGCTCTGATAGGCGCTAGACAGGTCTTTACAAATCTTTAATACACTTTAGCTGTATCTGCATTTTGCAGCAAGCTCTGCTTCCTGGCGCTGTCCTTCCCATCAGCCTTGCTGACTTTCCCTTTAATTGGAGGTAGCATTCCCAGCCCTCCCTGCAGGCCTCTGTGTGGAGGAAGAGAAGAGGCAAGGGGCCATCAGCATCAGGCAGGGCTAGTCAGAGCCCATACATTCTGACCATCTCTCCCCACCTCCCTATCAAAATCAATTTCTTTGGTGCCCATGGAAAGAGCAGGAGGAAGAATGGGGTGTCATTTCCAATGGAGGTGAGGGTACGCCATAGTCTGTGGCTGGGAAAGGAATGAACAGCAAGAGGCAAAATGTTCTGCAAGGCTGACACCACTATGGTGGCTGTCTCAAAAAACAAAGGCAAGTTTCCCCAGGAGGGGGGCTCCTCTCTGTGGTAAGGGACCTCAGCACATCAAGAGCAATGTATTCTCTCCACAGTCCCTGTTGTACTTAATACAAATGATTCCCAGTGCATTTTAAGCCTGCCAACCTACATTAGGGAGATGTAAACCAGACCAGTTCCATTGGCATTTCAAATATATAGGAAGTCATATCACATCTGCTAAAGCAAAGACAGCAGGAAAATATGAAAATCTCTTGCCATGCTCCCACCCAGAGCCATTGGGGTGACCCCAGGAAAGGGTGGCAGGTGGATTTAGATGAATTCTAGAGAAGGAAGAACAGGTGGATTTCCATCTTCTCCACATCCTAAAAAGCAGTCAATGAGATCATGATACCAACTCTTGCAGCTGATCCTTTGTCGGCTCCTGATACTTCATCTCTGGAAACAGGTCTGTGAGCATTACTGCTGCTGCAAAAACAATTCCAAGCCCCATTCAAGTCAAAAGAGATTCCTTATCATCTCCTACCCACTTGCCCTCTACGCCAAGAAATGGATAGATTGTGAAGAGCTGTCTCTGAAGAACAGCCATAAGCAGGTTGAAAGCTTACGGGTAAGAATTAGAGAGCAAGGCAACAAAGGGAATCTTGTGGTTGGTGTTTACTACAGGCAGCCCAATCAAGGGGAGCCTATTGACGCAGCCTTCTTACTCCAGCTACAGGAGGCATCGCGCTCGCAGGCTCTCGTCCTGCTGGGGGACTTCAGCCACACCAACATCTGCTGGAAAAGTAGCACGGTGAGCTGCAGGCAATCCAGGAGATTCCTGGAGTGCATTGAGGATAACTCAATGTAATATACAAGCCAGGTAATATACAATCCTACCAGAGGGGACGTGATACTGGACCTGATGGTCACCAATGCAAGTCAGCTAATTGGTGACATCAAGACTGAAGGCAGCCTGGCTGCAGTGATCATGCACTGGTGGAGTTCACAGTCCTTAGGGATATGGGTCAGGCAAAGAGTAAAGTCAGGAACTTAAATTTTAGGAAAGCAAACTTCCAGCTGTTCAAGAAGTTAGCCAATAGGACCCCCTGGGAAACTGCCCTCAGGGACAAGGGAGCAGAACAGAGCTGGCAGATCTTTAAGGATGCTTTCCACAGAGTGCAAGAGCTCTCGATCCCCAGGTGTAAGAAATCAGGAAAGGAAGGCAAGAGACTGACATGGATGAGTCAAGACCTGCTGGTCAAACTAAAGGGCAAGAAGGAAATGTACAGGCAATGGAAGCAGGGACAGGTATCCTGGGAGGAGTATAGGGACGCTGCCTGGTTGTGTAGGGATGGCGTCAGGAAGGCCAAGGCGCAGCTCAAGCTGAACTTGGCAAGGGATGCAAAGAATAATAAGAAGGGCTTCTACAGGTATGTCAGCCAGAAAAAGGTCAAAGAAAGTGTACCGCCCTGATGAACACAACTGGCAAACTGGTAACAATGGATGAGGAGAAGGCTGAGGTACTCAACAACTTTTTTGCCTCAGTCTTCACTGGCAACCTCTCTTCCCACACCTCTTCAGTGGATGGACTGCAAGACAGGGACTGGGGGAGCAAAGTCCCTCTCACTGTAAGAGAATATCAGGTTTGTGACCACCTGAGGAAGCTGAATATACATAAGTCTATGGGACCTGACAAGATGCATCCCAGAGTCCTGAGGGAATTGGCTGATGTAGTTGCCAAGCCACTCTCCATGATATTTGAAAAGTCATGGCAGTCAGGTGAAGACCTCGGTGACTGGAAAAAGGGAAACATTGCCCCCATTTTTAAAAAGGGTAGAAAGGAGGGCCCTGAGAACTACCAACCTGCCAGCCACATCTCTGTGCCTGGGAAGATCATGGAACAGATCCTCCTAGAAGCCATGTTAAGGCACATGGAGGACAGGGAGTTGATTTGACACAGCTAACATGCCTTCACCAAGGGCAAGTCTTGCCTGACCAGCCTAGTGGCCTTCTATGATGGAGTGACTACACCAGTGGACAAGGGAAGAGCTATAGATGTCATCTATCTGGACTTCTGTAAGGCCTTCGACACAGCCCCCCACAACATCCTTCTCTCTAAATTGGAGAGAGATGGATTTGATGGGTGGACTGTTCAGTGGATAAGGAATTGGCTGGGTGGTCGCATCCAGAGAGTAGTGGTCAACAGCTCAATGTCTGGATGGATATCAGTAATGAGTGGTGTCCCTCAGGAGTCCATATTGGGACCCGTACTGTTTAGTATCTTCATCAATGACATAGACAGTGGGATTGAGCGCACCCTCAGCAAATTTGCAGATGACACCAAGCTGAGTGGTGCAGCTGACAAGCCTGAGGGACAGGATGCCATCCAGAGGGACCTGGACAAGCTTGAGAAGTGAGTCCATGTGAACATCATGAGGTTCAACAAGGCCAAATGCATGGCCCTGCACCTGGGGCAGGGCAACCCCCAGTATCAGTACAGGCTGAGGGAGGAAGGGATTGAGAGCAGCCTTGTGGAGAAGGACTTGGGAGTACTGGTGGATGAAAAGCTGGACATGAGCTGGCAATGTGTGCTCACAGCCCAGAAGGCCAACCATATCCTGGGCTGCATAAAAAGAAATGTGGCCAGCAGGTCGAGGGAGGTGATTCTGCCGCTCTACTCCACTCTGGTGAGACCCCACCTGGAGTACTGCATCCAGGTCTGGAGTCCTCGGTACAAGAAAGACATGGACCTGCTTGAGTGAGTCCAGAGGAGGGCCACAAAAACAATCAGAGGGATGGAACACCTCTCCTATGAGGACAGGCTGAGAGAGTTGGTGGTGTTCAGCCTGAAGAAGAGAAGGCTCTGGGGAGACCTTATTGCAGCCTTTCAATACTTAAAGGGGGCTTATAAGAAAGATGGGGACAGACTTTTTAATAGGGCCTATAGCAATAAGACAAGGAGTTATGGTTTTAAACTAAAAGAGGGTAGATTCAGACTAGATATAAAGAAGAAATTTTTTACAATGAGGGTGGTAAAACACTGGAACAGGTTGCTCAGAGAGGTGGTAGATGCCCCATCCCTGGAAACATTCAAAGTCAGGTTGGACGGGGCTCTGAGCAACCTGATCTAGTTGAAGATGTCCCTGCTCATTGCAGGTGGGTTGGACTAGATGACCTTTAAAGGTCCCTTCCAACCCAAACTATTCTATGATTCTATGATGAGCTTTGCATTGGGCTGAATTAATCCTGGGAGCAAATGCTCAAAGACAAAGGCAGAAGAAGAACAGAGGCCTTTGCCTTCCAGCTCTGGTTCACATCAGACAGAAGTAGCAGTCCTGTGTCATCTAAGACATTGCCATGTTTATTGCTGACTCAGCCAGACATCACTGACTGAATCCCAACTCACCCATTGCCTGCCCAAAGCCATCCATCCAGTGTTATTGCCTCTTAGCATGTCCTTCCTTTGGATCCTCTTGCCATCATCCAAGCAGTTGTTCCTGTGTACAGCCTTAAGCAGAGTCCGAGTTCCCCACTCCTTTTACCAGTTCACATTGATGGCCTGTGTGACACCTGGGTTTTGAACAGCTCTTTTTCCATAGAGCATTGTCAGAGGGCACCTCAAGACCGGTGTCTCTCTGAGCAGAGCAAAAATGGGACCAGACAACCAGAGGAATTTCTCTCCCACATGAGAGGGGAAATGTGGATTTTCTTGGGTGTAGATGCATGCAGAAGATACAAGTGCTCCTCTTCATTACTTAAACCAGCTCTTTT